>NW_017297908.1:864891-899444 GCF_001594075.2 Trachymyrmex cornetzi | reverse complement strand
TGAAATTTAATGTACTTTTACATTTACGAATATTAATAATATTTTAATTAAGCCTAATACTATTAACACTTAATGTTTAAAACGTTTACGTTTCTTACATGTCATTAACGTAAATTACTTTTCAGTTACAGATCTCGTACTTTTCATTAACGTGTAAATTATAATTTCTACAATAATGTGTTCATTAATTTCAATACACACGTTCATCACATTTAAGACTACTGTAATTTAGTTTTTATTTACATCATTTATTACATTTAATATCGTGCATAACCACATGCTTCCTTTACATGTTAATTAAAATTCATTGAGAAATTTCTAACAGTGTATCTAACTAGAAAAAAGTCCGTAACTCACCAGTAAGTTTTTTGTAAGATCCTTGTCAGTTATTTTATAAGAGAGAGAGTATCATTATCAGATAACAATCGTTCCATTTTTTCCATGTAGTTATTCCGATCTAATACCTACATGATATTACTTTAGCTGCAACGTCACCGTGGTATTAGATCGGAATGACTACATGGAAAAGTAGAACGATTATTATCTGATACTGATAGCTATAAAATAATTGACAAGGAATGAATTTATAGTAAATAGGTAAATTTGTTTATAAATTTATTCCTTGTCAATTATTTTATAGGTATCATTATCAGATAACAATCGTTCCATTTTTTCCATGTAGTCATTCCGATCTAATACTACGGTGACGTGGCAGCTAAGATAATATCATCTATACCTATCTAAAATAGAACTGTAGTACACAAGGTAAATGCTGAAATGCCATCTCTTCCAGATCTTCTAAAATTATAGTCGTAATAATGGGAGACAATAGTGAGCCCATAGATGTTCCAAAAATTTGTTTGTAAAATTTGCTATTATAATAAGTACAAAAAATGTCGAATTTTGGTAGCTATTAAAAATTCTTCCCTCGATATGCAGTTGTTATTTGATACATAGTGCAATCTTTTATTAATATTATCAATAGCCAATTCTGTTGGTACGCTGCGCATTTATCCTGTTCTTTAATATTTGTAATATCAGGACGGACACGACGTGCCGCAGAATTTGTGATTTACGAGCTTAAAGAAAGAATCTTGCGTATCGACGTAACATTATGTGCACTGGATATCCTGAAACGAAACGCCAGAAATGACTTTTTCGTAACGTTCAAAGCAAATTATTTTTGAATGATTAAAAATCAAACACGGTTAATATTTATAATATATATTTCAATAATTTAATAATAATTTAATTTTTAATGATATATGTCCGTGCAAAAGCCCAACTTTAGAAGCGCAGGCTTTCCGAAAAATTCAAAATGTTAATACCATGTGGAACAGGTAAAGAGGCACAGATTTTCATGAAAAAGGGCGAGATCGAAAATCATGATATTACATTATCCCAGATAAATAAATCCGACATGAAAAGCAAGATCACGCGATTCAAGGTTTGCCTCACGATCGCCCAGCAAGAAAAGATAATGAGCTTCGCCGGTCTTTGATATAAGAGTTCAAGGTTGTGGGTATTCTGGAGGTTATATAGAAAATATGTTCGCTATAGAATCGATGAGAGCTGTCACAGCAAATCAATCCACTATCATTTCCATTACGCGTATATATATATGTATATATTTTTTATCAAGTGATCTCCAACCTATCGTCCAATACCCGAATTTATAGAATGATACCCTTTTATGTAAAATTTTTTACACCAATCGTTCTAGTTTACAAAGAGCTTTTCATTTTTTATTGCAGTTAAATCGAAAACTCATGTCGACGCTTTGAAAATTTGTTTTGAAGAGGAAGTCTCGAAATTAGGCTCGATTTGACAGGAATTTGATTGATAGGAATTGATAAAATTGATAAGAATCGATTATCCTCGAATTCTTGTTTTTGTTAAAATTGTGAATTGTTAACGTACCAGTTTAGAGCTAACTATAACCGTTCGATCTTCTATCGAGTAGATAAGATCTTTGGCTTAGTTCGCATGTCCACTGCTGCGGATTCCGCAGAATTGAATTACAATTCCAAGACGATGTAATAAAGCTCACCCTCTTCGCGTATATATCCTTGTTCGCCCGTCGTCGAGGCAATATAACAGGAAACGAATCAACTTCCCACCGACTATCTTCTCTAAGGATTATCCAAAAAGATACCGATCAGCGACGAGCTAGTTTCCGATTCGCAAGGCGGGTTTAATGCATTACAGTTTGAACATCAATTATAGTCGACGATAAAAGTGATTATTATCAAGCCTGAAAAGTCTGTCTATTATATTTTGACAGTTGTTAATAGATCGCATGTAATTATGTAAAAAGCAACCCAGCAAACAAGCTGATGTTATTTATTGTTATTTTGACATTATAGATGTCAGTTTGGCGTCAAAATGATGATAAATAACGTCAGCTTGCCGGGGAGGTTTTATGACAAAACGTTAAAAAAATTAAAGCAGAAGTTTTCATTCCGTTTTCGGCTTCCGGGCACTTTATCATTCATTTCAAGCCACTTCTGAGGTGCTGACGAACGACGGGTATTTTTTTCAATTTTCGCTTTAAGCGGCACAACTGCCGTGGAAAATGGATCCTCCGATACCACTATTGTTGACCAGCGTGATAAACTGACCTCGCATACGTCTTCTTTTGTTTCAGGAATACCCCGCGCGCTGTTACGTAACCATTTATTTTTAGTTGGCCACCGATTTTCTGCATTGTATCCTGCAATCCGACCTCTCCCAATATAAAGAGAAATGATCGAAGTCGCGGAAGTGTTTTCTACCACGCTGTCAAAGATACACTTTACACAATTGCAGTTCTTTAATTGAGGTCCCCGCGATACGATTTAATTCTGCAATACATTATTCTTCTTTCTTTATTTGCATAACAAATCAGTACAACGTTCGCAATGATATGACGTGAGATAGAAAAGTCAAACTTTTTTTTATATACAGAAAGAATGACTTTACTGAAGCATCTAAAACTTTAGCTGGATACATCAAATCAAAAGTAATTTTATTGGATCATCAAAATGTTATGTAGGTAATTCAAATACGATGGACAATCCTCTCTCTCTGCAAAAGTTTTGATAAATTCAAAAATTACAAAAATTAGGGGACTATTCGAGCCACCCTAGATGTCATGTACAAATTATTATATATAAACAATAAGTTAATCAGTAAATTAAATCACGACATCCAGCGTGACTTGAATAGCCCTCTAATTTTTGTAATTTTTGAACTTATATTCTTGAGAGCCTTATAATTTATTTGATGAATTTTAGTCTTGCAAATTATTTTGACGATCTAATAAAATTATTTTTTTATCTCTCTGTATCTAGCTAAATTTTTAGACGCTTCAGCAAGACGTTCTTTCCGTATATGGAATTTTATTCTAGCTTAACAGCGCGGAAGTCAAGAAAGTTTTTATTCAGGAATAAATTTTTTTATTTCGTTTTTGGTCAAACTGCACATCTTCGTCTTTTTCCTTGAAGCAAGAATTCATGGATAAATGGACGTTGCTTAATCGACCATGGGAAACACACGTTTTGCATTCAGCCGCAGGTCTGACGGTCTGATTCTGTGTAGATAACGAGGGTGAGTTTTACGAGATCGTATGGCCGTCGTGATTCAATTTAGCGACAGTATTATGAACTCATACCGAGGGAAAGATATTCTACGATGTTACGAGATTACCAGGATAGGAGCGAGCTCGAGATCTTTTCGTGGTAAAACGAAACTTCGTCTTTCTTGTTACCCGCTGGCCATTTTTCTTTACGAATGGACCGACCAACCGTCCCGCCCTCGCACAAATTTTCGCTAAGATTTTATTACGTTACTGGATCATCTGTTTAAAGGCCCGTAAGATATCCGCCGCCGGCCACCGTCGATCATATGATGTCCAAAAGTTAGAAACGCGAACAATTCTTTGTGACTTATGGTCGTGGGAAAAAAAGAAAGTATATCTGCACCTGTGAGAAATAAAAGCATTTAAATTCAAAATTATTGGTTTTGACGTATAATTTGCAATCAGAAAAACATTTACTGTTATTTTACTATAATTTTGCCTCGTCAAGGTCGATTAATATGATGTATATATAAAGTATATATGTATAATACAACCAAATCTTCTCCTGCTTTTTCTCTTGGCTGTACAATCGACAAGAGAGTTTACCTTTTATTCCATTGTAACCAACTCTCGGAAGTCTGAGACCAACGTTGTTACTGTTTCGCAGAATACAGTCTCCGCTCGTACTTACGATTGAAGACACCATATGGAAAGCTAAAGTCGGACTTAAAGAGAAAGATATTGACTTTATTGTTCTTTCTTTTTTTTTCATGACGCGACTTCGATTTGGGCTCAAGCCGGAGGCTACCGCAGGAGTTTTGCCGCTTTTATCGAGGGAAACTTTCTTCCATAACGTTATCAGCAAAGTGCTGATCTGTTCATTCTTAGTGCCACATTAAGGTGATATTATAACGAAAATGGAGCGCAAACGTAATTTTTCTTTCGCGGTTTTCCAACGCGATATAAATTTTTTTGCTGATATTCGTAGAGTCATCGAACCCATTTTGGCACTCAGCCATTTGCGAAAGAATTCGCGGGAGTCGTGCGGATTTTTAGGAGGAATTTTCAAGCGTTGTAAAAAACGTATGGTTACTAAAATGTGACATTTAAATTTAAAGCAACTATTCTCAAACTTTTTAAATAATGTACTTAAAGGGGGCTAAAGTATTGTAATCGATATTAAACAAAGGATTTCTTAGGATTGTCAATATACAACTGATAAAGAATAAAGCCTTTAATTGTCAAGTTGGATGCTTAAATGATTCGATGTAAATTTATACACTATAAGTATTGTAATATTTTTTTAAGAATATGAATTTGAGTAGAATTTCTAAAAATTTAATGAGAAAGTGGCAATGATAAATTAAAGTGAGAAAATTGCCAAAGCAATTTAATGTCTTTCTACAATGCAGAATTATACAATATACAAAATTTGAAATGCAATAATCCATAACTTTTGAAATATTAATATTCTTACGTTAAAAAAAATAACATACTTTATTTTCAGTAAACTTTAACAACAGCCAATATCGAATTTACTTGTTGCTTGTGCTTTACATAAATTAAAACTAATTTTAACTTTGCGTAATTTCTCCTTTAACATTAATTGTTATGCTGTTCAAATGTAAATCAAGACAGAAATTTACTGGATTAAAACACGCTCGTTTCGTAGTTTTAATAACTCTTAACAGCGACACAAATGATTAAAGCAGCTCCACCGAGATACATAGCAAGCATGCATTCGCTCTTTCATGTATTACAGCATCTCTCGTTGCGACGTACATTTAATTCGCACGACATGCCACATAGGTGCGAAGAGGTCCCATCGTTATGTAACTTTTAACAGCCTTGTATCAACACGACGCGGTCTGCGAACTTAACTTATTAACGAGGGCGCGTTACACGCAATTTCGTCCGGCGTTGTATAATCATGCCGTCGCGCTGATTTCAAATATTTGACTAAACTACGTCCGGATGCGATACGCGATGCGTTACGAGACTGATCGTTAAGCTGGCCGCACACGATGCATGATTTTCATGCTTACTCTCTTGCATGCTGATCAATGCATGTTACTTTGCTCGGCTCGCTGCATAAACGTCATCACACGAAGGTGGCAACCGTGGTGGCTTTAACCTATACATCTCACATGACACCAATCAATCACGTGAGTGATTCTTAACGTTTTGATTGGCGCCTGCAAGAAAACAAGCATGAAATAATGCACCATACAGTAAAAAAGAAAATGTTAATTTTAACATTTTTTACATATCCCAGGAGATCCACTCTAAATTTTAAGTTAAAGTAACTCATTCGCCTTGTGTTATTTATTAACGAACTAATAATGTTAAATAATTGACAGAATACTTTACATTTATATTTGTTATTTTGACTTTAAGGGTGATTTAAAACTAACATATAAAATAAGTAGAGTACATAAAAGAGTAATTGCAGTAACTCGTAAGAAAATGTTAATAAAACATTTTTGTTCGTACAATGTGAATGAAAAAATTTTTAGATGTTAAATTGACTTTGAGATATATAAATTAATTGAAACAATTGTATTAAAAACATTCAAAATAATATTCCATTTTTAATTGACATACGCAATTGTTAAGTTAGAAAGATGACATGAATCTGACACATCAAAATGTTACAAAAATAATAACATATCAGTTGTATGTTTATTTTACATTGAAGTAATAATCAAAAAACACAAGAAAAATTCTACATATGGACTCACGATTTTTTACTATGTATCAAACACAGAAATCAAGGATGATAGCATGGTGGAAATATATAAGGTAAAGCTATCTGGATGCGCGGTAGGAAAGTGCATATTCGGACATATTTGATTGGCTATTCCAGTATAACCTGCGCTATTATAGGTACGAAAGTGCATATTCGGACATACGTGATTGACTATTTCCAGTATTGCTACCGCCATTATGCGTATTGTTTCACCTTATATATTTCCACCATGGATAATAGTATACTTCGCTCAATGCACCAAGCTGTTTAGCACGCATCAGAGCAGGCACAGCAGCATGTAAGACCATTATGCAGGAAATCATGCATCGTGTGCGGCCAGCTTTATGCACGCGTTATCGGTGAGAATTGCTTCCGTTATATACGAACGGCTCTGACCACGAAACCTCGTCGCTAGCAATTCGCCCGGAGAAGCGACGCAAACATTTGCGCTGGGGGTTGTTTAACAGTCTCCGCAACACACGAAAACGATGCCTCCGAACCAATCCAGTCTTTGCTGCCTCCGAAGTTCGACGTCACCTAATCGGACACCGAGGAATCCCACGTGTCACACGTCGCAAATGTACTCTAGAAAATGATCAAATCGATTGTTACTTTCCTCGTATTCTGTCAATTGCTCAACATCGGAAAATGCCTGCGGGTGAACGGCACTCACAATGAAAATTCAGAGACAGCGCAGCGGTTCAGGTTGCGAAGGAGCCTTACGTTTCCCAATTCGTCTCAGCTTTTGGTATGTAATTAGTTAATAAACGAAATTGCATTACTTCTTGAATTTGATGCTCATTGTTAATTGCTCAATGAGAAAAAATATATATAATTTTATAATCATATAGGATTTGATTATTAAGGAAAAAGAAAATAATCAAATAATATTACATAATATACTTATATATGATGTTACCCATTAATTTATATTCTAGAACGGTTCAGAGTGACAGATCGGCGCAATTTCCGCTACTCTGATAATTAAAACTACTGTCGGGATCGTGCGTGTCAGAAAATGAATGTACACGGCCGTTTTCGTGCGCGTCATTCTTCCTCGCGTTCGTCCAATTTTCCGGACAGCGTGTTTTCCACAAATACCATTACGACGACTGTTCCCTATACATTCCTGACCTTTGAAGAGACGAGAGAACGAACGCGAATGACACGAAGAAAGTTGTGACGGGTTCATTTTCGGCGTTTTTTTCGGCGACACGGGTAATTATTCGCCTCACACATGTTGACATTGACGGAGAATTATTTGATGACCGTACCGATATTCCGGCGCATTCAACCCGTCGATCTTTCGTGGTCCATTTAGTTTATGACAGCTGGCGTCCGGCTAGAGACGAAAAGGTTTACGCGGACATGGGATCGCACATCTGTACAGGATGTTGCTGATACAACGGCTCTCTCGCGGATGTAACACATGCTGGCCGCGTATGAATTTCGATAAATTCGCGAGAATTTCCACGGAAGATCGTATCTCGGCGCGACAGCGCGTCTGGAGAGGACAGTTTAACGAGATTCAGCCCGGGTTTCGTATGCTGTACGGTTTTTTTTTATATATTCGTGTCGCCGAAGCCGGCGAATGAAATCGATACATTCCACGAACCGATGATAGATTCTACTGGTTAGTCTGGTGATGTAGAAGCGAATGCGGAAAGACATTCATTACTCGCGCTAATTGAAGATACGATTGGACCGACGCGACGACTTAAGGGGATGCTGGAGTGACGGTCGAACTTAATCGAGGTCGATAGTACAGACTTTTTTAAATTCCAAATTCGATGATAGTGACATCTTTTATTCATTTCTTATATTTATTATATATCGTTGTGTCTCGCTCAAACACATTCATCTGTCCTTATCTGGCATATTGTAACGCCATCTCTCAGAAAGAGATCAACTAAAATACTACTCGGTTTCATGGCTTCACGTCAATTTCACTCGTAATATACAAACGAAATTTTCGGCGACTCTTTTCTCTTATACTAAAGCCCCTACCTTTTTCTAAAAGCAGAGAATTGTTCTTCGAGGTTTTCTGTAGACTGCTAGCTATTTATTTTAACCGGGTAAAATCTGAAACTCTTATATGCGGCACATATAAGAGTTACTTATTGTGACGAGTTGACTGCAGAAGCCGGTGACAATGCTGCAATTTTTAATTTGCTTTCATTTTTCATTAAATTGTAGCTGGCAGCCTGTGTTGTTGTAGATACTTTAATTGTGGAGGACTTTTCAATCCATAAACACAATTAAGAGAAAAGAGTCTTTAAAAATTAATGGTAAAACAGGACACTCCAGCATCCCCTTAAGTTGGAAAATAGAATTGGGAGAATATTGCAGTCCCAGTTTCAGTGCGGTAAACGAGTATTTTCCTGCGCATTAAAAGCACGTGCGAAGAGTGCCAGGATTTTTGTCCAGCACGTTAATAGGTTTTTTCCGAAGCGTGGAACACATTTATTTAATAAATGTACGAGATGAAAGCTTGTTAAATTTATGAACAAACCTTTTATTTTCATTTCTGCGAGCAGTAATGAAGTTTTAGAAAAAATTTTGAATTAAATTCACATTAATTCTACGATCAAATAAGTAAGCTATAAATTAGGTCCGGAATCTTGTAGGGTTTTTCATAAAACTTAAGAAAATGCTTACAAATAATTCTTCAATCGAGAAAAGAATGGTTTTCCAAAGTCTATCTAAAAATTTAGCTACATAAAAATTTGAAAAAAATTTGGTTAAACTATCAAAATAATTATATAAGTCGCTCGAACTAGTAGCTTTTTGCGGGATCATTCATTATGTTTGAGCAACTTACATAATGATTTTAGTAGTCCAACAAATTATTTTCTATATCTAGCTAAATTTTTTATACTGTCACATCTGTCATAACTTAAAGCCATAAGTTTGTATCTGTTACTAGCGGAAAAAAAGAAAGAAAGTATAATTCTCAGCGCGATAATTCTCAGAGCTTGAAATATTTCGAACGCGAAAGGAATAGCCTTCGTCGGCAAGAGACATTCACGCCGGAATTACGCTCGTACGATACGCTCGCAATCAATTATTCGCGCATAATGTCGGGTCTGAGCGCGTATTGTTTGTTCCGTGAGAGAGAGAGGCAAAAGAATTATTGCGTGTCGGCTCCTTTTTTCTTCGGTGTGCATTTTCCACCTCCTTTTACCTTCTCCTTCTGGGCGAGGCTATAGTATCCAGATACTCGGCGGCGGAACGATTCTACGCGGAAATTTGCGGTTTTATCGGAAATTCATACGAGGGACGGTCCGCGCAAACCCCGGCGCGGAAATTGGACGAACTTCGTACGACCCACGGAATTCGGAATCCACGACGTGTATGCGGCCGCGGTCATCGCGATTCATCCTCGTTGTGTATACAACGCTCGACATCACCGTACATGGCACTGCCGGCGAGAATAATTAAATGCACGAAACGGTCGTATCATTTTCTCGACACGGCGAAGCTGACAATAATCATGTTGAATGACGATGATCGTCACTACTTAATAGAATTAGTAACCAGAAATCGCATTTTGCTGTATCAACTGTTTAATTTAAAATAAATGGTTGCTTTGTAACTATACGGAAATTATATCTTACTGGATTTGAGATGAACGGAGTGCATATTCTTTCTGCAATTTCCTTGCTTCTACAATTACATAATAATATATATTATACTGAATGGACTAATCTAAGTGATTCTGAAGAAATAATGTTACATATACATGCGGAATTTGAAAGTTGATGGCCTGGCTTGCATTTCAACTACTAACACTGATGATTTGTCTAAATAAACAGATATTTAATAAATTGTTTATTGTGGCTCGTAGCCTTTATATAATACTTTCTTTATTAGAATTAGTAATTTGAGATGAAACTTATAGCGAAGTAGAGAAATTTAAATAAAAAATTATTCTTTTGGATATATCTGTAACTATAAATCCTTTGCAACAATGAGAAAAAAATTGTTTATTTGACTAACTTAATTCAGTTTGTCTCAGTTTCTTTCATTGAAGAATATATGTAGTTAAGTCAAATATAATATGTTTGACGTAAAAATAATTACATACTTCATCAAAAGAAACAAACAAACTGAATTAATTTAATCAAATAAACAATTTTTTTCTCAATGTTGTAATTAACAATAAGTAGTACAGCGAAAAATCGAAAACTATTAGAACTTCATTAAAAATGTCGGAATATAATATAAGTATTACAATCTTTTAAAATTAACATTTTAAACTCCTTTTAAACGGTTTTTTATTCTCAACTGATTTACTCAATGAAGTTAAGGTTCTTAGGTATTTATTATCGAAAAGAGAATTCGAAAAAGTTAAACTACTTTTAAGAAATTTTGCAAACCGACAGTTGGACAGAGACAGTAGTTTGCTACTCTCTAAAACTTTTAGAATAAATTATCACTCTTAAAAAAATGGAATCTCTCTCTTAAAGATCGAAAACCCTTTTTCAAGAATGATTCAATTTTCACTCTTTAAAGTGAGATTCCACCTTAAAAAATTTAGAGTTATTACACTATTCAATAAAGAAAAAAATAAAATTACGAAATAGGTCTATTTAAGAAAGCTTTTAGATGGATTTGATTTGATGATAAAGCGGTAACAACGTGGAATATCGCAACGCGAAGATAAGCATTGTGAAAATGATTTCTCGTTCTGTAGTGAGAGTATCGTTATGTTCATCCGCTTGAATACTATTTTCTGCTTTCACAGCTGATCTTCGGTCTAGGCACACCGTTGCAGTTGGATCGCGAGAGTGTAATCGTGGGTGTATTTACGAAAATGATATACGACATGCCGTCTGACGCCACGGATTTCACGGAACCAGGAGTGTATTATGCAAGGACCAGTAGGAGCAGGTGGAGTTTCTACAAATTGTTTGAAAAGATGGCAGCCATATATGGCTTTGGTGGCAAAGAGTGTTTACTCAAGGCCATTTGCGAAGCCGCTTTCGTCCCATTTGACGCCCATCACGGTTTACTGGGACAATTGGTACAGACTTTCCTTAGGTAAATGAACTATGCGCTATTTGAGAAAATTGGCATACTTGAATATCGCGGCGCGACGCGAAACGCGAATCTTTTTTCCAGATACTTTAGATACACTGAGAAAAATTTCTAGTTGTAAATGAACGAAGGAAATTCTAATTGTATTAGTCAGAATTCTGTTTATCTCAACTGCAATCATAATAGATTCAACTAAAAAAATTCTGATTTGTTTATTTTCAACCAAAACTCCAATTGATGTAACCAGACTCATTTTTTAGTGTACAAAGACGAAAATACGTCGAAACATTGTTATTACATGGACATCTCTTTCCTTGAATTTTATATGGACAGATGATTTTGCTACAGATTAAAAAATTTTGTTAAATACTGATGAGAAAATAATTTTGTTGGGTAGTCAAAATAATTCTGAAAGACTCTCAATCTGGTTGCTGAATATCAAAACCTTTCCCAGCATTGCTGACTTCCTGCAGCGTGCTTGAAATTCCTATAATTATTTTAATCCACAGCAATTATTTTCAAATCTGTATCTAAGTTAATTTTTTAGACGTTTCAGCAAAATCATTTTTCCCGTGTACATGATTTTAAATTGTATTGATATTAATTCCTTTTTTAATCGACGAACGGTTTTATCGGACTTTAATAACACGATACTAACTGATCGTTTCGGTCTGAATTTTCATTGAGATTACATCGACTATAATACTCGTTGAAAGATACACTAAAGTATCCGAAGTGTGTTAATATTACGATGTATCCTACATATATTTCTCCGGCGACCCCGCTTATATGAAAGAATGTCTTTATTATCGATAATCGTTCGTAGCAGGCGTCCTCGTCATCGGCGAGAAAAATCGATTAGCCGCGCCGCAATAAAACGTCGGCACCGGTCGCCCACGCATAACGTCAATTACATGCGAACATAATGTCACGACGGAGACGGCGACGATATTTAATAAACACCGTATCGAGTGCACGCCAGGATTTTCCGATAAAACCATATCCGCGGCTCGCCGATATTTTTGTTTTGTTCCGCCGGCGCCGTTTCCGAAGCGACGCATGGTACGAACACGGCCGTTGTAATTTCTCACGGCACGACAGCCACACGTATGTACGTATGCACGTGTATGCGGAATACCATGGAATTCCAGGCCCTCCAGCACCCGGGAAGAGTACGACGAGTACGGGGATCGGGAATATCGGGCGGCTGAACGGCTGGGCGAGCTGGCGGAGGGCGCAGGCTGCCACGCCCTTTATCCGGAATGCCGCAAAAGTGTGCTCGACGTGTTTTCTACATTGACCACGTGAGACGATCGGATGGAAATCTCGACGGAAAGAGCGGCGGAATTGCATCGGAAGTACGGACGGAGCCCGGGAGATCGCTGAAATATCGAATCGCCGAACGATTTCATCAAAACGCTAGGATTGGAAATTCTGAAGTTTGATGTAGGTGTTGAACTTAATTCCTGTCGTTTTTCGTCTCCAAAATTGATTTGTTTAGAAGGGAAGATGAATGAATACCTTAATCAAAGTAATTTCCTCCATTTTCTACTTTATTACTAATTAATAATACTCTACTAATAGTACTTTGATTAAGGTATTTCCCTTCGAAACAAATCAATTTTGGAGACGAAAAACAGCAAGAATTAAGTTCAACACCTAATATTAGAAGAGAGAAGCACGATTTTTAAAGTATACACGCTGTTCAATTCATAACTTTAAATTATACCTATACGTACACAGTTAGAGTTGTTTCCAATTATTTCTATAGATTTAATTATTGCCATTGTTTTTAGTACAGCAAGTTTCGAAATACGCTGCCGGTACTGAAAATCTATAGTTACATATACTCAGGGCTGAGCATGTATTTGAAATACTTTTATTTGAAAAACAGTATTAGTAAGACAATTATATTTTGTATTTTGTATTTGTTCGGAGTACATGAAAATATTTTGTATTTTGTATTTCATGGGAACATATAAAAGTATTTTGTATTTTATATTTCAGTATTAACAAAATATTATGAAAGTATTTTGTATTTTGTATTTCAAATACTAGCATTGATAATCAACCTTATTATTTGAATTGCAAGATATAAAAAGCTTTCAATTTTTCGATTTTAAATACAAAATACGTAATACTTTTGTGTGATCCGCTAAAATAAAAAATACAAAATACGCTTGTATTGCAAATAGTGTGTTTTAAATACAAGTATTTCAAATACATGCCAGCCCTGCATATACTGTAAATTTTCAGTACTGGCAATGTATCTATATGGAAACATGGCTCTAATATGTTGTTAATTTGACTAATTCAAGAAAATGTATCAAATCTAAATCAATTTAGTGTATTATTTACTAAATGTATATCTTAATATGGACGATGTTTATTTTGAAACTATAATCACAGAAATGGTTTAATTTTCATTTGTACAAATGAAAATTAAAAATAATAACATGTTATATTCAACTTAAGGGATTGGGTTATCATTGTTCTTTTCATATCCTATATTGCACAGATTTCTAAAGGATGTTCTGTAGGACATCTTGAAAACGTCCCAACATCCTGTGAACGTTTCCAGAAAGATCTCTGGAAAAGGGTGCTATATGGGATTAAATAATGCACATTTAACCGATCGAGATCACCATACGTCCTTCTTACAAAAATATAATGCGACACGCAGCTGCGAAATATTCTGTTTAACTCTGGAATAGTTTTCTGATTTTTTACGTAAATGATCACTTGGAGTATTTTTACTACATTTAAATTGTAGTCCTGTTATTAACAATATATTGCATATTATTAATTGTTTTCCAATTTATTATACTGAGAAAAAATGTACTTAATTTTAATAAATAATTGCATCAATGTAATAAATTTTATAAATAATTCAATAAATAATAATACTAACGTAATATTCATTTATGGAAAATAAATATTTGCTAAATAAAAAAAATACAAAGTTAAATCAAATTACTGATTCTTGTATCACATGAACATTACATTTTTTAAGTATTCAACTATTCTAACAAATATTTATTAATATTTAGTACACTTTTTCCTCAGTGTAATATTTGAGAATATTATGAATATGATTTTAATCACAATTCTCAGAAAAAGTAGGTAAAAAGTAATACAAATATTAAATGAAATATAATCACGTTAAGTATAACAGTGTTTTTAAAAAGAAAAAATTTTAATTAATACGAGGCTATTTTATTGTTAACGTTCGAAGAAATTGCATACTTAAAAGTTTGTAAAGAATAGTTATTAAAAAAGAAAAAAAAATGAAAAACAATACTCACATAAAATATTGGGATATAAAAGTGATAAACTCCAGGTGATCATTCTCAGATTAAATAACTCCCGCCATTCGATTTGCGCACACACGGAAAGAGCAAGTACTACACATTTGTCAATTACAAAATTGAATTCCAACACTACCGCTTCTCGCGCACGAAAGCGAGATTCCTTACAAATAATCCATCTCCGCTCTCGATGTTTCGTCATTCCAGTAATGTGAGGAGGTCGTGAAAGCGCTCTCCTACGCTTCCCCATTTCCCCCATTGGCATTCCTCTCTCCTTCCTGATTCGGAGTTTCATCTTCCTAAAAGTGCGCGTAAGAAACAAGGAGTTTCGGCGGGTGGAATGCCGGCATTCGATATTAAAGAATTCTCAGTATTCGCGGAGGATCCGGCCTCCCGCGAAGTTTATCGCGGTTTTTCCGTTACTTCGACGCTTTCCCGTATAATCAGCCGAAAGAAAAGCTCGTCAAAAGTTTTCACGGGACGGCTATCGCGATTTCTTTATGTTCCTTCGGAGCTGCGTAGTAAGACTATTTACTTTGTCTGGCGTTTTTTCTTTCCTTAATTGTGCGGGAACGGAATCCTTGAGTGGAAGAACGGTGAAAGAAAGACCAAATTATCGGTTTTCCAAGTATATTTTAGCAGAAAACATTGAAGCTTGCGAAAGCGTGCATCTGTCTCTTTATATGTAGATATTACACAAGATAATATGTGCGATGAGTTGTTCGATTATATATACACTATTGTATATTATATATTTGCATGTATACACATACAATTCCCATAATAATGCATATTGCGACCGCATTCGCATATATATGCGGTGTATGCGGTTGCCGGTTAATTATTAGATAATGGACGTACTGTAGTTAATTATGAATAGATATTAGTTTGGCCAGAGCAGGCAAATTTGCTCTTTCTGAACAATAACAGTGCTCCAAACAATCTTTCAGATTAGAGAATGTTTAAAGGAGTCTTTAATCTGTCGGTATTCTCAGATTGATCTAAAGAAAAGAAAGTTGTAAATCTAAAAACTTAATCATATATGATTGAACTAATGAGTATATATACTAATATATACTATATATACTATTGTTATACTACTATACTACTATTACTATATATACTAATGAGTATATATACTCATTAGAAACTCGCGAAGCTTCTAAAGCTTAAATGTGCAATTTAATGTTACAATAATATAATGTTTTATATAATTTTTTTTTTTAAATAAATCGCTAAATTTATAATTTAAGAATCTTAGCCCTCATATTTTTTAGGTATAAAAATTATTTCTTGAATTATTATTTATGCATTTCGTGTTTCAGAAAGAAAAATGAACACAATTTTTTTGCTTGCGGTTTTATATATACAGTAATCGGTGAGTACAAAAAGTATTCGTACAGGAGAAATTTTTATAAAAAGATCTTATTCGCAATTGTCATAAAATGAAAATTAATTAGCAATTTTATATTATGAGTACGTTTTATCATAACAAAAGAATTTGCGTATTTCTGATCTTATAAGCTTGACTGTACGAATACTTTTTGTACGTACAAATAATATGATTAAAATTTTTTTATTTTCTTGCTTATTTTTAAGATAATATGTAAATTTTAATTATTATATGCCTTTTAAGTAAAATAATTTTGAGAAATATACAGTTTATTTTATTCTTTGTTAATAAATCGTTACTTAATGTTGACTTTTTAAAAATAAGATTCTTTTAGAAAATATCTTTCTTTTTTAGAAGATATCTTTACAAATACTTTTCGCACTCACTATTATAAGTTTCTAGAAATTTATCGAAAATAGCTTGATGATGGATTCGAAACACGACGTGCTTCTCTTTACATTTCAGATGACATCGTCGCAATAAACCTCGAAACTTTCTTTACGTTAACTTCTGTCGGTTGGTTCGGGATATTGCAATTAAGGAAGCGGATCCCGGGTTTACGCAGCACACTGGAAAAGCGTTTTAGCATTTTACCGCGCGAAACGATTTCTTCCCCATAACGTTTTATTATGTCGCACCGTGCCTTGCTCGCCACATTGTGAAAAGCTCATTTCCTTGGAGCTTCGTAAACACGCGTTTTTACGCGCCGTTTTGCACAGAAACGCTAAACAAGTGCGTCCTTCTTGTGTACAGGCCGCGAATTTGTTTCACGGCTTGTATAATAGTCGCTCACTTTTGCGTCCACGTTGTTTCGAACTATTCTCCAGTTTGCGCAGTGTCCACAGCCGGAAAAGCTAAATTTGATGAGAAAAGTTTGTTTTCTTAGGAGATGGAGGATGCGCGGAATTTTCGTCTATGCATTTCTGTTCGCTCGCTTGACAATATATATCGTTTATTTGCTACAACGACATAACTCAAAAATTATTTTTTAATTTCTCGCAGAAAAAACGAAAATATAAAAAAAATGTCTATTTTAAAAGAACATATTTTTATTGCTCTGCAATCAGTATTACATTGAAATTGCATTCTAACATTAGTTATAATTTATTTAAAATTAGTTACAAAATTTTAATAATTCAAAATATTGAAACTTTTCTGAAACATTTTGTTTTATTGTAGCAAATGAGCGATATGTGGTTGTGTACACATTTTAATATTAAATGAAACATAATATTTTTTATAAAGATTAAAAAAACTAGATAGGCAAATGCAACATTAATTATAAATTCTATGATAAATTTTAAAGTTAAATTATGGACGTTGTAACAGAGATTCATATAATTATTATTATTAAACAATTTATTATTTATTAATAATAATCTACGCAGATATATTTAATATAATCGTAGACTAATTACAAATTATAAATAATAAGTATAAGTTATAATAATAATAATAAGTGACGGACTGATTACACAATTAATTTTCTAAAAAATCTCGTGAGAGATAAAGACTGAAAGATATATTTTTACTTTCTTTATTGACAAGAAAATGATGCTTCGAATTTATGGCTGCCTTTCGTATTGTCAGTACATTTAGCTTCCTCTCATCGAATTTTTGGAGACTTTACGAGGTCCCGCGGTATTTTCACATATCTCATTCGATAGGATATGCTTGTGTCTGGAACGGTTGTAGTGAATAGAAACGATTTACTGCCGCGATATCCGCTGTCTGACGCCAATATTTCCCTGCCTCTCTCCCGTCCCAGGAGGAAGTATTACCTGACATTGGGTGGAGATTGCAAGTTGGCTTGTCGGCAAAAGTATTTGCATGGATATGATAGTATCATCCGATTCGTCTGACTGACAACCGGAGATACTAGTTGGTATACACTATACAGGCAGTGTAGACGGGCGAATTGCCGTCATCACTTGTAACATACATCGACGTTTGTTGAACGAAAGCCAAGGGCTTTATGGCCATTAAGAAATTAAAGCAATCAGATTTGTTTAAATTAAATTTGCAATCTATCGCACATGTCTATTTAGATATTTCACTTGAAATAAAATTCATTTTTGCAGAAAACAATTTTACTTAAGTATAAAAAAATTTAGCTGAATAAAGATTCGAAAATAATTTTATTGAATAATTAAAATAATTACATAGCAATCTCAAGCATGCTACAAAAGATTTTGATATTCTAGCAATCAGTTTAAGCGTTCTGTATAATTATTTTCATGATACAATAAATTATTTTCAGTCCCATATTTAAACTTTTAGATACTTCGGCAAAACTGTCCGTGTATATATCTTAGCAAATCTAACATTTTTAAGGACTTATAAATTGCAACATTCGCGTTCGAGTAATCTCATAGTAAAGCAAACCATTACAGTCACTCATTTTAAACCCTCAATTTTGCTTTCAGGTTTAGTCATCAAATCTGCATGAGATAAATTCATTATCACGTATTTAATTCTGTTCTGTTCTTACTACACGCCGTCTTCACTGTTTCAGCCTTGAATTTTTTTGCCGATAAATTCAATGGAAGAAAGAGAAGAAGAGAGGAGGAAGAAGAAGACAAGGTGAAGCCTCGAGCTTTCTTCGCTCTCGCTATCATCTGGACCATTCGCGGACGACCTCGCGACCTTTCGCGAAGAATCAATTTCAGTTGCAAGAGGGAGGAAAGAGGGAGATAAGCTGTGACATCTCATGCTCATGTAGCTGCGCGAACATAAAGTTACGTGTCGTACATTTCATTCGTATCGGTTATGAAAACTGGTCCATTTCTCCGCGACCTGCTTCTACCGTATGGAGCGAATTGACTTCGCTTCGCCGAAATTGAAATTGCATTTTCAATGGCCGGAAGCGGAGATGAAGAGCTACATGGAGCCGCGTTATACCATGGTGGTTGTCGACTGTAAACATTTGCGGGAATAATAATATTTGTTTATCGTGAGACGACGTGTCTTATTTGTCGCGCGACGTTATTTGTCGAAACGTCATCCACTTAAAGACATCGAGAGTGCTTTCGCTGAGGATTTTATGTAAATGCTGTTGACACGATTGCGAGATCTTCCCAAATCTCATCGATAGCTCGCGTATACAAAGTTAAAGGGAAAAAAGTCCGAAAACATATTGTCAGAATAATTTGAAATCGATTTTATCTCAGTGAAAATATCGAGGTGTTAACAATTTTTATTTTCAAAAGTTACGAGTGATTACAAACAATATAGTTTTCACAAATTAGCTTGCTAAATGATATCAATAAAAATTGATAAAAAAATGAAATGGAAAATTAAAGAGAGAAATAAATGATATATCATATTATATTTATAATATTGGAAAAATGTTTTATGGTTAATTGATAATCGATATTCAATTTTGATCCAATAGTGAAAGGATTTCTAATTTATTTACTTATACACACAAATAATAAATTATCTTATTACTAAATTGATAGTGTACTCCAAAATTTTATCAGTGATCAATTACTTCTTATTCATCGAATAACGCCCGACGAATAAATACAAAAATTTACAATCAATAAGCTATAATCTCTTTCTTTCTTATTGTTCTATTGTTGCAGTTATTAAATAACAAGATGAAGATAAATAATGATTGTAATAAAAAAAGTCAATATCTAAACCCACATTTATTATACATAATATATCCTTACAGAAATTTAATACTAGCTAATTTACTGAAAGACAATAATTAATTACTTGTTTGGAGTACTAAAAGTGCTAAACAACAGTACTTTTAGTACTTAAGATAAGTAACTAATTACTGTCTCTCGATATTAAATTAGCCAATATTAATTGGCCAGTAGATTTTTGTAAGAACACTGAAAACTCGCTATGCTTATCACACCAACATTAAAAATCGGATATTTTATATTTTACGGTTTCTATTGTGTTGCATATATTTAATAAATTTTATTGCAGATATTTAATAAATTTGTTACACACACGGCTGTAGAGAGAAGTAGATTTTGTGCAACGTGATATCAGTATAATACGAGTTTATCAAAGGGTAGCGTAAAACTCTTTTTCTTTTAAATGGTATATCATCTTTTTCGAAATCAATTGCAGAGAGGGAATTCAGCTGGCTGTGCGATCCCCGCTTCCGTCGTGTCTTTCCGTCAACGGCGGTCTGCAGGAAGTAAACGAATAAAGGGATATTGCTTATCCCTTTTACTCGGTTAACTTTCCCCCGTCATTTTGTCCGGCGGTCCGTTATACTGCAGGCAGACGGTACAGAACGTATATTGCGCCTTTTTTGCATCTACAAAGGAGTTGTTGCCGAAGCGAAGTTCTTGTATGTCCGCCCAACTCATTTTGAAGGGCTTTGCAGATTGCGCGCATGTTACTGTACATGAAAGCGCAAATTAAGTGGCACAATGGTAACGTATACAGCAACAGAGTCTAGATTCGCGCAATGAGTAAATGTTGACCAGTCTCGTAACGAGAAACCGGATCAAAATACTGAACAGCTCGTGCTTTGTAAACGAAACCATAAGTGAAACAACGATTTACGTCCTGTATTATTATTTCGTGTTATTAATTCGTGCGGAATAATTTGCAATAATGTAGAGTTCCTTTAAAATCAATCCCTGTAAATCGAGTTTTTTGAAGCAACATCGGACGTTCAATGAAATGTTCTTCGTTGTTTTGAGTTTTTTTTATTAAGCATTTTTTTCAGAACTGTACTCTTTAAACCTGAATCAGTGGATAATCATTGATTACTTAATGGCACTTAACATTGGGACTCAGTGAAATTCAATTGAAAAATAAAGTTTAACCATTATATAATTAAAATAATGATATTTACATGTTAGTTTTAGTCTTTCAGAAACATATATTGAATTTATACATTGAATTTATATAATATATTAAAGCGAGATTCGTTAGGTTAGAGATCTACATTTCATTCATTGATTATCAGTAGCTTATTTAGAATTGATGTCAGTGATTGTCCACTGATTCGAAAATTTAAAGAGTCGAAACTTTTTACTAACACAAATTATCCAATTATTCAGTTGCGAGGGTGACATTTGAATATCCCCAGCACGGATTTGTCCAGGATATTCGTGACGTTCCCTCGTATATACACGTAGTTCATAATTCACGCGACTGTTAGACGACACCGACCGACATTCCGCCGCGCGTGTAAACTATGTTTCATGCCTCGTAGATCTTAACGAATCGTGGCGAGATTACGGCGCGCCTGCACTAACTACGGATATCCAACTAGTGCGAACATCCGTCGCAATCTGTATAATGGACATCCGTGGCGATTGCAGCTGCGATATCCGGATACTCGCTATGCGCGCATTTCGGTCCTCAAGCCTGCAATTTGTCCATGATTTTGTAACACACAATTTCGAACACACGGTGCTCTCATAAGTTGTGATGAAGAGAAATATAGAGGGACTTCTGCAAATCTCTCTCTTAAAAATCTATGTTTTTTTTTCTACCAAAATTTAACTAGAATTGAAGAAGAGAAAAAAAAACAGATTAGTTATATTTCACAAAATAATTAATTGCATACATTGCGAAGATATCTTATTTCTGTCTCTGTTCGTGATCGATCTACAAAAATACATAATTTGGAGATGTTCAATGGCGGACTGGCACTTATCTTTCCTTCTCTTTCTCAGCGATATGATATTATTAAAATCGACAAGGTCTTCGACTTCCGGGCACAAAGGATGCGGTTGTTATTTCCCTTGAGTGAGCATCGATCCGATACAAGTTTCAATTTAACAGCGCATTTCCAATCAACGAGGCTTTGCCTCTACGAGACGTTCCGGCGGATGCAATTTCCTCGGAACAGTTTTCTCGGATCAGAGATTTCCGCCGCCATCATTTCCGATTAACGATACTACACCGAGTACTTCTTCGTATTACATGTATCTTATGATTCTCAACAATCCCACAAGTATTGACGATCACTAAAAAAAACATTACTTTTAGCTATAAAACCTTCTCTCTAAATTTTTTAGAATGCACCGCTAAAGAGTGAAAATTGAACCAGTCTTGAAGAAGAGTTTCTTGAATGAGATTTCACTCTACAGAGTCAAATTCACTCTAAAAGTTATATAGAGTTTATTCGACAGCGGCATTAGAATTGATTTAATGGTAACAATAATCATTGTTAACAATTAGTGCGATGGACTATATAAAACTAACGTTGTTAATGACGTAAATACAACTCGGGAGATGGGAATAGAAAGGCGTGAGGTAATCGTAACTACTGCGGGCCGCATTTTTGCTTCAGATGAGATTTTAATTCAACTTCGGCTGTTAATCCACCGTCGGTACGGAAATGGAATTAATTAAAGCTGCTTAACGGGTAAGACGGGCAATTATTGGATTTACAACGCTATCGCGCTTGCCGGGATTAAACTGATACGCCGATGAATCGTTCGGCATCGCCAGCACTTCGACGGCCGCAATGCCGCCGGCTTAATGTACGCTTGTGTGCATTGTGCTCACTAATCCCTTTCTTTTTGCACGTCACGTGTATGTCCACCGGCGCTACGTTTGATCGCGTAACGGATTTTCGCCTCTCCTCATCACGTACAATGCAAGATCAATTTTTTTTTACGTCAACCGAGACGTTGACTTGTTTCACTTACAGTTTTGCATTCGCTAATAATTAGAAGGAATATCAGGAGACACAGTCCCAGATAGCACATTATATTCTGAGAATATACTAAAAAGATCATGTCTGATAGTCGTATGATATTCCTATGTCCGCAGCAACATTGTTCGCAGTATATCCTCAGAATATCGAGATGAATTTCGAAAATTTTCCTTAAGATTTCTGTTAGCAAAGAATATTATTTTTAATAGATATTTCTTACACACTCTTAAGGAAAATTTTCGAACTTGTATTGATCAAATAATGTTTTCATATTAACTATGAGTGTATTCCGTTTCATGCGTAATGCGTTAATTATCATTGTTGTTTACTGAATGAATGTAAATAAGGATAAATAAAACATTATGCGCATCATGCGTGAAACGGAATGCATCCATCATTTATGTATTATCAGGTACTTACAAATCAATATAACATAGAGAAATTCGAATTAATCTATTGCAATAACTTACAAAATTTCTATACACTACTCTAAACTATTCTATTACATTGACGGATCAGAAGAGAAACTTTTCTTGTTAGCCACGGTACATATCATTTCGTCTTTATTGTTCACCAAATAATAAAGAAGGATAAAATTTCCCTTCGTTCTACTTCGCTACGAGATAAAACACGCACGACATAAAAATCATAAAATAATACAGTATGCAGTTCGCCTGACCTGCGACGACTGGCACAATAATAGAAGTACTAGAGTGCGCTGAAGTTAATATTAATTAGAATTTTAATGATGATGCGTATGTCTAAGTATCATTTAATAAATCCAACTGAAAAATGTTTAAAACTGTTTATAATATGATATAATAGTATAACCTTTATAATATAGTAGAGTACCAAACATTTTATGTAGTTGTAAAATCTCAAAATTGTCATAACAACTTAAAATACTATTTAATAAAAATGCATTTAATTGTGTACATTGATATCAAAACAGAATCAAACCATTTTTTTCATGCATTAGAGAGAATGAAAGATCTGTTACACAGTGTGACAAAAAATCACTTTTTTTTCTTCTAAGTGTGATAGTGCATTTCCCAAAGATTTTTTTTTGCCTTGAACACGATGCCATTGGCAGAATTTGTCTAGCACGTCAGGATTTTGAGTAAATTGAAATGAAAGGGGCCAAAAACGGCGTATAAATATATACTCTACTTCGAAATTTTACAAAAGGTTTAAAATTTAAATAGCCATAACTTTATGAAAAAATGTCGTATGATCATGTACCAAAACTCGAAAGCTCTTAAATTATACTTTCAGATGGCGTTGTGTTTATTTAGGGACCAATTCTTTTTTTTTGCAGTGAAAAATGTTAAAAGTGGCCAAAGACGCCATTTTTGGTCCATTTCATTACAATTTACTCAAATCCTGTTGTACTAGGTAAATTCTGCTAATGGTATAATATCGGTATAATATCGCGTTCAGTGCAAGGAAATCTTCAGGGAACGTATTATCGTACTTCTGAGAGATTTTTCTTATTGCACTGTGTTATGGATTATGTACCTGTATTAAAATCATCAGGAAGGCCAAAACTGCATCGTACATCTGAAAAAATATACTTTTATTATACTTAATAAAAATATTTTGTGTTAAATTTATTAGAACAATAAATGTAAAAGAAGATTTTTGTACGTAAAGTAACAATGAAAAGTAAACAAATGCAGTTAATTGAGAAGTGATTCCAATATAATGTTGCGATTCAGATATTTATGTTAACTACATTAATTTGCAAGAATGTAGAAGTGTTTGTTTTATTATATGTATACGTTTATTATATTCTTACATTTTATTTAATATGAGACATACCTGGCAAATAAAATCATATCCATAGTGGAATTGTCCCACGCCAAATTTTACCTCCCTGAGCTTTATTTGCAATATAAATTGTAAAATCTAATTGAAATTAAATAATTAAATGAAACGTTAGATATACACTAACTTTCATGAAAATTCGGATACACGCATAAATTTTATTAAATAATCAAAAATTAAGACACTGTTATAAAACATCAACTGTGTTATATTATTAGATATCAAAGGAGCGACTTTATCCTTTATTTAAATTTTTAACTTCAATACCTGTCAAAATCAATTTTTCAGTTTCAGAGTAAATAGGTTCCAATTAATTCAGTTTCAAATTAAATCTCTTAGACAAATTTAATTTATTCTCTTGAATTAACTCCATTATTTTAGTTAAGTTAACGGTATATTGAAAAAAAACAGTGGTGATTTAAGAAATGATTGAAAATAACTCAAATTGGATATAAATTAATGTTATGAATTTAATAGTAGATATATTCTTTACATATTTTAGACTAATTGTATGTGTAACACTAATTGCAAAAGTTTTATAAAATATTTTCATTTTTTTGTGCTAAAATGCATAGTGTTATTACGCATAATTAAAATTCTACAATACATAAAATCTTATAATTATTTACCTGTTCACGTAACTCATCATCGAAATTATAATTGGACAATTTGTAAAGGGTGACTACTGTCTCGTTTATCTGAAATTGTTTTAATACATGTTAATACATATGAAAGTTTTTAATAGAATTGAAAATTTTGCGTCCAAAGGTTGCGTCATTTAGAAGACAACGATATGTGTAATTTTAATGTGCAAAATTGTTGCTTGTGCTTATAATTCTACTTATAAATAATTAGTAATGTTTTAATTTTACTTTCAATATACCTTATTGTAAACAGTTTGACATATGTAGTTCAATATGAGAAATAGAATGCTATACGGAATGGATTTGAAATAATCACTTATGATATCGATAGTATCTTCAAATATCCATATTTTCTGAAAATTTGTTAGTATATCATATATATTGATATAGATAGCTGTAGTTTCGAAAAAGAACCATAACATTTGAAGTAACATTGGTATTTTTAATATTTTGTTTAGTTTCCGAGATATAAAGCATAGCTGTAAGTGGACGTGCCTGTAAAGAAATCATAATTGCTATTATTAATCAAACCAAAAAGATAAAGAAGAAATACCAACAATAAATAAAATATATTTTTATATTAGAATTCGATATAAAATACAATATAATAGTAATTTGCGATTGGTTCAAAATGTGATATTTCTCACACAGTTGAAGTTAATTATACATATATATATATATACACAGGGTGTCCCATTTTAAATAATACATTAAAATTTCTCGAAAACTATGGTATACGAAAAAATATTTTAAACAAAAGTTGTATGGTTCGAAGGGGGACATAAGAAGGTACCATTGATTTGACCTTGGGTGGCGTCACCAAGATCAGGTCAAGGTATACATCGACTTTTTATTGAAAGTTACAGTACCGTTAATAGAGTTAGCGTTTTAAGACCGAAAAATTCGTTTGCTGTTTTGAGTAATATTATCGCTGTGTTTCAAAATTCACTGCCAGTGCTGAAAATGTATAGTATGCGTAACGTAAATTGTAGCTTTTCAGCGCTAATAGTGAATTTTTGGAACACAGCCTATAAGTGTATATCTACGTACTTCGTGCCTACCAATTATCCCTGGTCTTCTCTATACAATATCTCATAAATTATCGGTTTTCTGATATTTCTATCATAATATATTTATATGCAGAATGATTAGAGGAATCATTTTGTGTAAAAAATCACAAATTTCATTCAAAAAAGTAAAAATAACCATCGTATCTTTTTGACGTCTTCATCTAGAAAAAAATAACGTGATCAAAATGCATCACCCTTGAACCGCATTGCACTTTCAAAAACATTTTTTTTTAATCTTTTATACTTTTTGGGATATTATAATATGAAAGTTAAAATGAGGCACTCTGTATGCATACATACATATACATATGTACAAATATATGCGCGTACGTGTGTAATATTTTTTTTAATTACATTAAAATCCATATGTATTGTTTATAATCCTCAGTTGCTGTCATTCGTTCACACACTAAAATGGATCTGTCTTGTCTTCTACAGTCCTCATCATTTTCGAAAAGATCAAAGTAGAGTACATATAAACGATCATTGACATGATGAAATCTGTAGCTTATGTATCTGAATTGAATGAAAAAGATTTAGCTATGTTTTTCTTTAAAATTAATATATATATACACATTATATTTTCAATTGCGTTAATAAATAATAATTAAGGGGACAAAACAGCAAAATTTTTTTAAAATCGAAAAATTTTTAAAATTTTTTTCGAAAGATTGATGTCTTGAAAATATGCCTAAAAGTTTTTATGAAATTCGAAGCATTTCTCGAGTTATGTGAATTTTAGCAGGCGCATAGTGTTATAATAGAGGTACGCATCTGATTTAAGATAGGAACTGTGTGCAGGTAATAGATAAATAGATAGATAGATAGATAGGTAGATAGGTAGATAGATAGGTAGATAGATAGGTAGATAGATAGGTAGATAGGTAAATAGATAGATAGATAGATAGGTAGATAAATAGATAGATAGATAGATGGATGGGTAGATAGATAGGTAGATAGATAGATAGATTTCTATTAAATAATCAATATTGAAACTTTAAACGCGTTTTTTTCAAAACTACTTGTTTTCAACTGGCGTCATCTATAACTCGAACAATTTTTGACCGATCAACCTCAGCTTTAAACAGTAACTTCAAGAAATGAATAGTTTCAGTTAAGCATAGGTATTTTTTAAATTAATTATTAGTTCTGAAAAGCGAGATGTTTAAGAAGCTCAAAATACAGAGAAATAAAAATTTTTTTTTAATCGCTGCCATTTTGTAAAAAAAATTATTTAAAACAATGGCTACGCTTAATTGAAATTATACTCATGCAGATTTGAAATTTTCAAGAAATTTTCATTTCAGATAATTACAACTTGAGTTTTTTACGCCGCCGATAGACCATGTTTTTTGAACACGGAAGTCTACAATACTGTGTGCAACATCATCATATATTTATATTTAGACATACAAAAATTCTTAAAATGTCTTCAAAAATTGTACCCAATTGATATACCAATTTATATTTTATTTAGGATTTATAGTTACTTTTCAAAAAATCGATGAAAAGAGGCCTTTTTTAAGGCCTTTACTCTGTTGTTCCATTAAAGTCAGACTAAATTAGAATTTTGTTATTTGTTTCTTATGTTTTATTATGTATTTTATACTTGCTATATATGTACAATAGAATAAACTTTTATCATTTTCCTATTTAAGTTATTTTACATCATTTTTTATAATTGCAGTGCTAATACTGATAAAATATTATATGAAATTATAGTATTCAAATAGTTAAAAAAATTTTTTAATATTTTAAACTAAACATTTTGACGCATACTGTCAATAAAAAATAGTTTACGAAATAAATGTTTACATATATACTAACCCAAAGATAGTTCCCCAAATTAGAGTACTTAAGATATGTACATATTTCGGAAAACGCATTACAAACAAAAAATAAGTTTCAGCGAGATTTGTGTTATATCCATGAACAAAATTTATGTAAGTAATCGAGACAAATTCATTAAAAGTGCATACAATCCATCCGATTATTATTCGAATTATCCATTTACGCAGCCGTTGGTATTCCTTTGGTGCACCAACTGCTTCCATTGTGTCGTCCACTAAGGAAAGTTCATGTAAACACATTTTCCATTCCTTTAAAAAATTATTTTGATCGATTACGTGACATAAAAGACAATTTTATATTTGAATAAAATTTGTTATTGCAATGTGTATAGGAAATGTGATAGATAAAAGAGTTAAAAGAAAAAACAGTATTTGAAACGTAAGGTTTATAAATCTTTCGTTAAAAAGCTAATTTGAGAGAGTAATATAAACACAAATATTTTTTAATTTTACTAAGCATACTTTGTTTACAGTAAATAATAATATAAACATTAAAATTGTTCTGTACAAAAACTTTGCATAATAAACTCCGCACAAATCTTATGAAAAATAGGTTTCGATCAAATCGCTTCAAATTTTAATATTTAATTTGTAGCTCTTTTAATTTGTATTTCTTTGTATTTGCTTATAATTGTGAGATCAAGACGCCTTTAATACTCCCAACGGAAGTAATTAAAGAAAAGTTAAAAACTTTTTAAAGATTAAGTAATATTAGGGGCTATTAATATATTTAAAAACTTTTACCTTAAAATAGAAGAAGTTAACAAGTATCGATATAATCACGCTAAACAATATTACGATATGCGTCCAGTATTCTGCACCAGATACCTCAGAAATAACGTAGGAGTAGGCAGGATAATAAATAGAGTACGTAAAAAAGCTCCATATGGCCAAGATATACAGGAAAGAGAGATACGGCCTAGGATGTCCAAGAGGATATTCGAACAAATTCAAACCGCAGAATGAGCCAATGATTAATAATGGTGCCAGTGCATCCTGTAGCGTCTTTGTCATAGTTTTCAGGTCATCCACAAGTAATTTGAATTAATTGTTGCTCACGAAATACAAACATGTGTTGATATTTTTTCTAAGAATTTTAGAAACAGCAGATCCTCAAGAGATTGAGAATTACTATAAGATGCTTATATTGGAGGATGAAGTGTGCACACATCAAATGGCAAATACTTAGTAGCAAAATAAAAGCGCAGATGATCTAGATTAGTTTGCTTACTTCTCGCGGAATTTTTTTATACATTTATTTTTTATGCATTATTTATGTATTATTACTGAGCAAATAAACAACTATAAACGTAACTATCCTAGCACTATTATATCTTTATACTAGGTTTCAAGGTATCTAATGGATGCTTTTTACTTCCGACATTTACGATGTGTCGATTTGAGTTGAAGTTAATAAATTCGATAAAGAGTGTTTTATGTATTGTATACAATATTATATATTATATACAATAGTATATAAAAGTTTATATGTACAATATAATATTTTTGTAAATTAAAATTATGTAAAATTATTGTAATAATAATATAATTTATTAAGAATCATCCGTTTATAAGAATTTAATTTAAGTTAATTTATCTTCTGTCTTGTAACTCATTGTTAAAATTTAGCTTCCAATGTATTGAATGAAAAACAAGAATGACACAAGTACTGACTTATATGGATTTGGATTATGGAAAAAAAAGCATATGTGTAATATGTATTATATTACTTTATTATTATGAGAGATCGGAACTGGTTGTCAGTTTTCTACGATGCAAGATTCTACGACCGCTACGACTTTTTTTGTAGACCCCGCATTACAGACGCTGCTGTGCTACTTAATTGTAAAATCATTAGATTTATAAATTACCGCAATTGATACATCTAAAAATTAAGTAAACAATTTCACATTATTTGTCGTCTTTTTTAGGTTATTTTGACGTCAAAATGATGATAAATAACGTTAGCTTGTTTGCAGGAATGTCACTTTTACATCAATTATATTATCGACGTCATTATGACGTAACAATAATGACGTCATTGTCTTTGACATAATCACGTCACAGCAAGGTTCCAAATGACATCGATGACAAATAACTGACGATGTTTATGGGCAAAAAAAAATAACGTCATTTTGAAGTAACTTTGTGAACTAGGAAATATAGTATTTAATATAAATCGACGCTGATCGACGCTGTAGCAATGTCACGCCAAGTTCATAAAGACACAAAGGAAACATCGAACGGGCCGTGTGACGTAAATATTATTGCGTAAATGTTGTGGCGCTACTAAAAATAGGTAGTTTTAGTACTGTGTGTGCATTTCTTATTTTTACCAACATAAGAAAATACAGTATTTAAAAATCCTGAAAAAATTCTGAAAAAAATTTCCTGTATATACATATATAAAATATGTAATTATTAAAATATGTAATTATTAAACAATTAAAATTGAAACCTTACAAAAAAAGACAAAATATATGTTTATGTACTATGTTTTCTGTATATACATATATAAAATATGTAATTATTAAACAATTAAAATTGAAACCTTACAAAAAAAGACAAAATATATGTTCCCCCCCCCCCCCCCGTGAGCCTGGAAAAGATTCTACTGACGTCTATGTTCACGTTCGTGGTTTATGTCTTGTAGGAACGCGGCATTATACTTGTAGGATTAATAAGTTCCATTATTAATAAGTTCCATTATTAAGGTTCCTAAGAGAGGGAGAGATTGTTTATAAGAGAGAGAGAGAGAGAGAGAGAGAGAGAGAGAGAGAGAGAGAGAGAGTTTACGCGAGTGACGAGTACATGATTCGTATCGACGTTATTTTTGCCTTTTTTTGTAATGTTTCAATTGCTAAATAATTACACATCTCTCTCTTTTTCATATATATAGTAATAATAAAATTAACAAGTTTCCTCCACAAAGTCGTGTTTGATTCATTTTGTTTGGTTTATTTATTGCGAAGTAATAACCATTTAGTTTCAACTCATTCCCGTTGGTCACCCTGTATATCTGCTGAATTATTGATGAAATAATGTTTTCCTGTTAACTGTATATACTTTCCGTTTCATGCATAATGCATTACTTATCTTTGTTGTTTATGAAATGTAAACAAGGATTAATGAAACATCATTCGCATCATGCGTGAAACAGAATGCATTATCTATGTGCTGTCAGGTACTTATTATAAGTAATATAACAAAAATTCTAATTAAAAAACCCATTGTAATAACTTCTATACACTACTCAAAACTATATTAACAAACAAGAGAAGACGTCTTCTCGTCAGCTATAATATGTACAAAATTTAATAATTTGCATGTGAAATTTAATGCAAATATGCATGAAATTTAATGTAAATATGCATTAGATATAATGTACACGTACGTTACATTCAATACAGAGACTGAAAGTAAATTAATCTACATATATCTGAAATTAAATACATGCTAATATTCAATGCAACATATAAAAAATATGCATACTGCAATAAATAGTGATAAAGATAGAATAAAGTTTACAGCTCGTGAGCGCCCAAACCGAATGCAGCCAGTACGTACCAGTGGTACTTATGCGAGCGCTATGAAAGCCAAAACGAATTCACCCTATAAGAGTTAACTCTATGTTAGAACTCGGTACGATTTGCATTTCTTTTTCAATAAACAAATCACTATGTGTTTGGATCTAAAACATTTAAAATTGAAATATCCTTTATCTACAGTAAATGTTTGTTTTGCAAACATGTTTCAAATGTAAACATTTTAAATACTGCATTTTGTACAGTGATGTAATTATAGTCACAAATATCAAAATTTTTTCTCTCAATACATAAAGAAATAATTTTCGACAATTCTTACGTGAATATCGCTTTTGCGAAAATTTAAATAAAATGCCTGCAACAAAAGAAAAAATTTGCTGTTGCAACAATTTAGATATAAAATATGGTATAGGATTTTTAATTGGCTGCAGCAGCCAATTAAAGATGTTATGCTATATTTTACTATCTAAATTGCTGCAGCAGCCAATCTTTTCTTTCAGTGTGCTATCCTGTAATTTTCCTCCATCTTGTTATTACAAAAGGTAATACTCCTGTGATATAATTTCTCACTTTAATAATTTCGAAATGCGCAACGTTAACGAGATTCCATATAATAGAAGAACAGTCCCGAAGCACGCATCCGTGAAACGGCCGAAGTTTTCGACTTCTCGTAATTCCGGATCGGATACGTTTTGCCGGACGCAAATAGTGGCATGCGCGTTCGCGTTTCGACTGACTGCGAGACTCCAACTCATTATCGTGTTCCCACGAACTCATCGAATATCGCGACATTCCGGAACAAGAGAATATTCGCTCACAGGGTTCGTTGACCGTAGATTCGATGATCTACGCGAATTACTTGAGTACAGAATGGGGAGAATGGGTATCCGATACCGCGATGAACCATGCTTTTCGACGACACTGCAGTACTTCGCTATGTCACGGCTGCTTTTTTGGGTATTGTCGACCATTGGGTTTTGGGCGAATTTTTGGTGTTGCCGAACGATACTGCTGTATCCCGAGAATACTGTGTTTCAGGTAACTTCAAAATTTACCGTAAATTTTTGTAATACGTGTATCTTATCTCGAAAAGAAAATTTACTCGGTTAACATTTCACTTTACTTTTATCGTCTAGTTGCAGTAAAACAAAGAGTTGCTAAATAAGAATACAAAATTTCTCGTCGAGAGTATATTGTATATTTAGTTTGTTTTATTAATGCTGCGGGCACTTTTAAAATGCTTTTAATAAACGTTGTATAATTATTTTTAAGACAAATAAAACTTTAATAAAGTTGTAATAAATTAGAAACTACATTGTGTTTAATATATAATGTATTTATACGTAAGTGAACACTTTACATATAAATTTGTCATATAAATTCTTTATATTTTTACAGATTGTGATAGATAATTAAAATTTTGCATTTATATGCCACTAAAAGAAATAGCATTTCGATCGAATACGAGCTATTAAAATGATATTTGGCTACGCATACCGAAAGCTTTTAATTTGTGCTCAGGATTTGCTCAATAAAATGCTACGTTGTCGCCGCGTTAAATATTTATTTGCGAATTGTCGGCACGCTAATTAGCAAATCTAGTCCGACTCGACCAGAGATGAATGACTATCTCTCTTTTAAGAAGAACTTTCATATCAAACATAGTTCTTCACGATAATTTTGTTTAAAAGAGAAGAGATTTTTTTATAGAAAATTTAATTATTTTAAATTTTAATTCAGTAATATCTCTAGCTTGGAAAGAAATCGCTCAATAGAACATTAAAAAACAATAAATAAAATCATTTTCGGATTATTTACGTCACTTGACTCATAGGTTAAAAGGTCTTCGTCTTTCTCGATATGTAATCACGGAACATTTGCTCAACAGTTTACTCTGGGTATCTCGATGCCGATAGTGATGACGAAAAGGGGTGGCATTTCCTTCTCTTCGGGATTTCAACTCAACTACGTTCTACCCTGGAACTTGTCGCAGTTCGAACCGACGATAATTCCTGCGAGACACATCAGAGATCTCAATTTGCAGGAAACTTACGTCACCATTGAGAATCTCTTGGACGAGTAAGTTGTGCTAATCGCTCCCGTACGTTTTCCCTTAAAGATCTTCACCGCGAAATGAACTTTCCTTCGCAGCTTCAGTGAGAAGTTCAAAATGAGGAGAAAATGTCGAAACGTTTACTCGGTCGCTTGTGTATGCATTAATTAAATTTACCGAAAATGAAAACGAGAGGCGGTCGATAAAACTTCCGACGGATATATCAATGGTTTCAATTATGTACGGCACTTACAACGCCATCGAGATTGGCTGAACGAGCGAGTTGTCGCCCTTTCATTATTCTCTTTCCGCTATTCTTTTGTTCACTCTCATACACACGATTCCGGAACAAGCGCGCAATTTTACACGCCGCGCCGAATTTGCACAATGGAAAGAGAAAAGATTTGAATTTGGAATCAGAAGAACAAATGCCGTGCAAAATTACCGCGCAAAATTGCACGATGGATTACTAAATGCGACAGATGCACGAGAGAGTAGGTACATTTCTAAATAATTAACTTTTAACTCCTGCTGGCACTCAGTCAGTACCGATAAGCGCTTGTTGAAATGACATTTCGGCCAAACTACACACACATATTGTTTTCCTCTAATTTTAGGTTCCAAGAATGTTTTGTCATTGATACCGAAAATGTCAAAAATAACTCTCCATGTCAATATTAAAAATTTTTTTAATCTTGCAACATGTCAAAATTATTTTGTACTATACGTTTGCACAATTCATGATATTTATTGACGAATGATATATGACGTAGATGTCAATAATAAAATTTATTCACTTTTCTGAGATCGTGGTTTTATATGCAGATTACATATATATATATATATATATATATATATATATATAG
>NW_017297908.1:743807-864852 GCF_001594075.2 Trachymyrmex cornetzi | reverse complement strand
TATTGATACACACACACACACATATCTCAGGTAAACACAAGTACATTCATCATTTATTTTTTATTATTAAATTAAAGAGGTGTACAGTAAAACATATTTTGTATTTGTATTAAAACCGGTCCTTAAAACGTTAAAATATTTGTATTGAATTTTTAACATATCCGAGTGAATTTAACATAATATGACTGTGTTATTTGAACATTTTGTGCCAAATTGATATTCAACATTTTTTCGTGTAATATAATAACATAATTTAAGAATAAATGAACAATGAACATAAAAATAATGCATTTGCAGCACAAATTCTAAGATAAATGAATAAAATGTGCTAAGTGACTATATTACAAATATTAATTTTACTGAAACGTGTTAATTTGATATTATTATAAATATTAGTTTTATTGAAGAAAGATGCTTTTAAAATTTGCTTACAAATTGTATCAGCGTCTATCTTTTATGTTAATTTTTAAAATGTAATATTTATATTATTTCTTAATATATTCATTTTATGTTAAATTAACACAAAGATTTGGGTGGGCTTTTTGGACCACGTAAAATGTATTAAATTTAATACAAAATTTCCAACTGTGTAATAGTGTACAGCAATCGACAGAGCGTGCAAAATTTTGCCAACTCTGAAACTATTTCGGCGATAAAGGGCGTCTCCTTTCAATCTATATCACTCGCGCCTTTCCTCTACGTAAGTGGAAGTTACCGTCCGCAGGATCAAAGGGCGATATGGGTAAAGACGGCGACTTGAACATAAATTAATTGGGACATAAGGCAATTATTCTGTTGGGATGGAGGATAGCGTACACTGCAGGGACATAATTATAAGCGAAAAGTTTACCCCAAGAAAATAATAGTAATTGCATGTAATAATAACGAAATATGATGGACTTAAATATTAAGATCTCGAATTAATTTGGAGGAATATGAAAAATAATTTTGACAAATCAATATCACATTTTTTTGTTCTGATACCACAAGAGACGTCATGAAGGGCAAATTTATTTCTTTTTTCTAATTGCGATGCACGTTTTGTCGAAAATTAAATATAGGCATTTATATACATTTGACATTGCGTTGATAATTAGCTTTACAAAGAAATTTTTAATTTAAAAAATTTGTTAAAAATTTAGAAAGCGTTCGTTATGACTATTTCATTACGTGTTTATTTACCCATTATATTTTTTACAAAATCAAGTACGTAATTTATACTGTTAAATTCATAATGTCAAATTACGTAACGTAAATTTATTTTTAATCATTTTTATAGGCCTCCACTGCTGTTATTAATTTATAATATGTTGTTAATTTAACTAAAACAATGAAGTCAAACCATTTAGGTCAAAAAAATGAATTAAATTTGATTCAAATTTAGTTTATTATTTACTAAGTGCATACATTAATATACGTTGTTCACTTTGAGACTAACTACAGAAATGGATTTATTTATATTTTGACATAGAAATTAAAAATAACAAAATGTTATTTACCTCAAAAGATAGAGTTACTATTACTTTTTTTATTTTATCTAACATTATTTCTTCTCTTATTTTTATGGCTGAAAACATCACAATAACAGATAAGTTGACTTTACACTGGCATTTCATACAAATTCGTACAGACAACATTTTGTGAAAAAAAGTTGACGTTATTAGTCTTTTGTTGCCAATAAAAAATTTTCCTAGCATCTATCACTTTGATAAAATTATCTCAGTGTTAATTAGAATAAGAGCGAACCGCGCGGCGGAGTAACGTAAAAGAGAAGGAAACGTGACGGCCGAAAAGTAAATAACCGTGCTACAAAGTAAGATTCAATCTTCTGATTCTTCAGACACGGCTGGCGGGATGGCAGGCAGTGCCTTTTGAGAACTATCTGCGAGCTCGCGGAGACGCCGCTTCGCAGGACTCAGCAGGACGTCCTAGGGGAAGTGATCCACCTAATTTTAACGTAAGTCGATTCCAACGTTTCGGCACTCGCGCTTTGAACACGAACTAAACCTATGTACGTTCGCGTACTTCCAGAAACGAGATTTATCGCCGGAGAGTCGTGAGAGTAATGAATTCCTTTGGAAATTTGTAACAGCTGACGGATTTGTTAGAAATAATGTAGAGACTTCGCCGAGAATATTCGTACGCAAATATACAGTTCGTAAAATGTGGGTTAGCGGGGCAAAAAGTCTCATCCTGTTGTAGCGAATTCGTCTAGTAATAAAACTGAAGTTTGTCTCTTTATAAGTTATCGGAACTTTCGGACAAAGTTCTACCGAGTTTTATTTTTGTCTGTCTCTTTTTCTTTTTTACAATCTCCTTGTAAATTATTCATTATATATAAAATTAAATAATACAATAATACATTTTTTTTCAATAAAGAAAATACATATTAGATTATTATTATGTATACTATATATAAAAAAAAAAAAAAGATAATTTTCAGAAATGTTATACAGCGGTGCAGATTAGATTTAACATACACACAGAAAGAATAGTTTTGTTGAAATATTTAAAAATTTAACTAGATACATATCTAAAAATTTTGTTGGACTATCAAAATAGTTATGTATGAGTCTCAAATTAATTTCTGTAGTGTCAAAATTTTATCCAGTATTGTGTTCATCACGCTTTAATTTCTTACATAATTTTTTTGATAGCCCAATAAAATTATTTTACCGATCTATATCTTATAGCTAAATATTTTGGCAAAACCATTCTTTTCATACAAATAAAAGGAGGAATCTCTTTTTATTAATTTATGGAATTCGCTATGAGCGAATAAAATTTGTTTTGCAATATAAAAACTGCCGAAATTATGTCAGTTATGGATTTTGCAGAGTGTGATAGCGAAAGATTCGTAAAACATGAATATGTACGTGGACAGAGCTTACAATTTTGACACGTGATTGCGTGATTACGCGTACACACAGTTGCCTGGACGGCCATAAAATCCGACCTCACGTTTGGCAGAATTCTAATTGAGCGTCGGTCGAGTAGCAGATGGCTGTTACATCATGTAAAATATTCGCTCGTCCGTCGGCCGGCTACAAACCGTCCTGTAACCAGAAGCCACGAATTTGCTATTCCAAACGCGCCCACGCCCGCGTATGTTCGAAGGAAATTGCGCCCGAGCTAACACCGGCGCGGTAATTGCACGACTAAGTCTGGCGCGTACATTAAGTTCCGGAAGTGTTTCGTCCAAGTTTTCATCAGACATCGTCTTATAATATTTCTTCCTTGGTCTCTCCGGCCCTCGGAAATCTCTTTCAAAATAATCTAACAAAACACCAATGCACTTCGTGCCCGAGAGATTTCACGAGTAAGCTCCCGTTGTCAAGTATATTTCACAAATTAATGCCGACGAGCCATTAATTGCCGAGTATACAAATTTCTGAGACTTTCGATAAATATCGGAGATATCCATATAGATTCATGATCGGTTCAATAATTGTTATAATATATGGGAAGCGAGATAAATTAAGGCACTTTACGCAAATGTGGTCAAAGATTTATTATATATTACAAAGCGGTAGAAATTATAATTTTAATGTATAGTAATACCGGTAACTATATTATTTACATTATTAATATTATTTATATGAATAATATAATTTATGCTAATAATATTATTTGTTACATACATTCCGTAAACAATGTAAACTATATATATCTCTAAAATTCACGCAATTATCAATTTATAGTTTCGGTTGTATCTTGCAATTAGAAAATATGTCGATATATGTATTGTATAAATATTGTGAATTCTTAATGAAAGGAAAATTAATACAATAATTCTGACCAAGTTGTCAAAACAATGAGCGATTAAATTACGGGATGTTTCAGAAGATATTGGATAACACCCGGTGTAGTTGAATAGTCTTAAGCTTGACAGGAAGTAAAAGCTCGAAACGATTTAATCTGAATCTCCTTTGCAGGCCTACGGAGGACTTGCCGGTAGCGATTAATTCCAATCACCGGAGCGCCAACAAATTGTATCAGGAAGCCGAACGATTGGGTAGGTCTGGCGGCGATTGCATCCTTATGTATCCCGACTGTATCGAGTCGCCGTTGGAATCATTTACAGAAATTGTGTTCCCTTAATCGAATTGTCAAATTCGTCTTCGTTTCTTTCAGAATTAAAATACACTCGAATCTTGTTGCGAGTCACGCGTTTAATTATAACATATGTCATTTCTGTCAGGAAGAATGTGTTGAGGGTCGGCAGGTGAAACTATACATATTGGGACTTCTATCAAAAATAGATCTCTTTATGTTAAAATTACTGCAAAAATACTGAGAAAATCGCATATAATATTCGCGATATTTGTAATCAGAAAGCTTGCCATGTACGCAGCGACTTTTTGAAAAGTAAAATAAACAAAAGTAAAATAAAATTTGTTTTGATATCTCACTCGATCTATAGTTGAGGTATAGATAATTTTAGTCATTAAAATGTTTTAAGAACCAAATTACAAAATCCGATTCTGGGTACGTGCTTTCGTAACTTTATAAAAAAAAGCCAAAAGATCTTATTACTTTTAGGAAATAAAATATGAAGACGCGTAACTACACCGCAAATAAGGAACAGACAGTTTCATTTATTATAATTATTTAATAGCCAACATTTGACTCTATAAGAATTTGTATGACTTCATAAAAGGAAAAAAAAAATGTCTCATGGCATAATATTTCTTCGAGACAAAATATGGTAAAGTACAGATATGTATCACGAACGAAGTACAGATGATTTGGCCCGTCACTTCTGCCGACCCTTTAAAGCACCAACCAGCGCAGTCTTTCTCGTGAAATAGCGTTTTTAGAGGACGGTATAGGATGAATAAGACACTTTTGTTATGAGATAAATTTGATCTGTGCGTTCATACGAAAGTGGGTAACAATAAAAATCTTCAGCTTGTGAAAAATTTTATTCTCTGGTCATAACTGAGGTTTACTTAAAAAAGAGCTTTAAATATAACAGAAATAATTCATGGTTATTCTTGTTTTTGTGAAAACGACAAATATATATTTCGATCCGTTCGCATAGATATTTCAGCTTACGGGAATTTAAACCAAAGCTAGAAAAATCTACAGTGATTTAAAAGATGAAATATTTATAATAAATATAAAATGTAATAAATGCAATAACTGTACGGAAGTTATTTTTGATATTTTAAATTTCCCAGTTTTATCCAATTCTTCTATTTTTACATCTAATGTTTATGAAATAAGTGAATATCGATATATATTTGGTGAAAACCATTTGAGAACATATGCAGAATCCATTTATATTTGAATTAATTACAGGATGAATACATTTTTAGAACATTGCAATTCATATATATTCAAACACATTTTTTAATAAAACATAGAACGATATTAATATTTGTCTTTTGATAACTTCGTATATATTTATACATGTATAATACATCAAACGAATATATCTGTACACGGAAAGAAGAGCGAAAATAATTTTTTAGATTATTAAAATTTTTAGATGGGACACTCAAATTGATTGCTAGAGGGTTAAAAAGTTTTGTCACACTTTAGCAATCAGTTTGAGTGTCCTACCTAAAAATTTTGATGGTCTAACAAAATTATTTACAAATCTGTGTGTATCTATAAATTTTTAAACAGATATTGCAGCGAATCGTTCTCTCAGTGTATACATATATGTACACTCTAAATTTCCTACAGTGAAATCTCACTCTAAGAAAGTGAAAATGCAACCACCCTTGAAAAAAAGTGAAATATTTTCACTTTTTTTCAAGGGTGGTTGCATTTTCACTCTCTTGAAGTGAGATTTCACTTCAAGAAATTTAGAGTGTAAGAAATTCTTACTCAAGAAGATGCAGCTATATGAATAACGTCCACTGGCTCGGTGCATGCGACAATCGAGTGACCCTGTTCTGTTGCAGCCTCGCGAAACGAGGGATGGAGAGGGTGTTAAGTAAATTTCGCTGTCGGGTCTCGCCGTAAGATAGCTTGAAGAGCGATATACGACGCCCGATTTCTCCTCTCCTACATGTCTGCCGGGGCTCTTTATCTGAATTCGTAAATATCGCACATCTCACCCCGTTCTCAGTTCCTTTCGTTCTCCGCAGCCACCACCTTATCCTCCCTTCCTCTTCCGCCCTCTCTCATGCCCCATATCTTTCTCGACGTCTTCTCTTCCTTCCGCGTGTCTCGCACCATCGAAAAAGTTACGTATCTGGAACTTCATGCACGGGCACGGAGGCACCTTCGAGAGACCGATCCACGGAGCGAATGGCGATAGCTCTTGGACGATGATGGAGCGCGCCTGGTCACGCACTTTCGCATGTCAACCGCGCACGTGTACCGAGTGTCCTAGAACAGAAGGAAAATGTACTTACAATGTTATCTCTTGCGAGATTCAAAGCCGATTTTTATTGGTAAATATTTGTCTAAAAAGATTTATAGTTTTTGGTTAGTTTTATGGACTTTTCAGAAGATAAAGAGAGATTCTTCAGTTAATTTCAAACAAACTTTGTAACAGGATCTTTGTCTCACGCTTAGTCATATAGATACATTGAAAATTGGAAATTTGATTAATGACGATTGCGATCCAAATTTTTGTTAAGAACAAATAATCCCATACAATTTTACTTGAACGGATTTACTACCAACAGAACATTTTATTATTATTCTGAAATATAAATTTGTAAAAGAAGTTTTAATTAAACGATTTAAAATAATTAATCTTAAAACGTGAGATTAATTACTGTCAAAACGCGAGAACAGTTCAACGTTGCTTAATTTTGCGTTTATCCTCCGCGTTTTCGGAGATCGCGTTGCGTTCCTGGTGTTAAACACATTGTATTACACTCCTGGGATTAATAGTTGCACGTACGATAATAGTATAATGTTACAATAGAATTACGCGCTAGAGGATTACGTGGCTTAATTAATTAAACAATCAACTATTCGCAGGTAACGATATGTTACAATTTTCTGGAAAAGAATGGATTGTGAACTACACATTCATCTTGCTCGGTGCTTCCTGCGGAAAGAATAGACTTTTTCCCTGCTTGTACTATTCAATTTTGCTCAACCACTTTATTGTATCACGTTTCCATCTTCATTTATCTTCTCTTCCCAATTGTCTCTCCCTCTAATTTCCATTCGTTCGCGTTCAAAAATTTCGTTCCAGTGCCTTGAAAACCTCAAGTGTGAAGTATCGGAAATAAGATTACTCGGGTTATTTCGCGCGGCGCAGCGCATTAGGTACATAGTTTCATTACAGCGCATCAATTAAAACTTCGCAAGTCATTAACTCACGGAGATTTACCCTCGACGTAACGACCCTCCTTCTCTGTTTAGCCCCATCGATTTACGCTTTTCTTTTCTTTTCGATCTCATCTTCATTTATCTTCTATGACTTTTCTCCCCCCCCCCCTCTCTCTCTCTTTTAGTAACCGCTTGGTACAGTTTATCTTCATATTATATTTTATCTTAATTTTTGTAATTGTATTACTTTTGTATTTGAATTACCTTTCTTTTTATTTCTGTTACGGCTTGTCATGTCCGTTACTTTATAACACTACTCGGCATATTTTATTTTTATATCATATTTTATTTTGTGTTTTTTGTGCTTATAATACTTTGTTGTATCACTTCAGTTATTTTGTATAACCTTGTTCTGTCACTTTCTTTTGCTTTTATGTCCTTAGAGGACTTGCCCTAGGATAATAATACGCCTCTCTCTCTCTCTCTCTCTCTCTCTCTCTCTCTCTCTCTCTCTCTCTCTCTCTGTTCCCTCACATGTGTTACATCCTCAATATACGTACATCCTACGTTTCTTCTCTTTCACGAACCTCTTTTGCTTTCTTGAGCCTTTAAAGCTCGGGGCTTGTAATCTTCTTGTTCCAAAACTTATTCCACGCGACGCCTCTTATCCGGAACTTGTCGCAGGCATTCTCACCTCAGAGAAAGGTAGTGACAACTTTCAGCAAACAGTGATTACAAAGGCAGAACTGACAAACATTCGTAGCAAGAAGGGTGAGATTGTCATCTATATCGCGATATTATCTGACTGCTACTTTCCGCGCGCGTTTTCACTTCTATTGTTCGAATTGTTCATGGCTTGTCATTAACTTTAACTGCCGTTACAATTTTATGAAGCGTATATTACGTTACACGTATTGCATCACTTGACACGCAGAAATGATAAGATTTAATTGAAACGTCAAGCGGAAAAAAGGAGAGCGCATATAGTAATCTACGTAAAAATGATTAATTATGTCTGACATTATGAGTGTCATTTAAACAATGTTTGTACACGTGAAAAAGCGGAATTAAATTCAGCGTAGATAAAATATAATTCGGGTAGAAGATTTATTCGTCTACAGTGAAGACAGTAATCCAAGTTTAAACGTAACGACGAAAAATAAAATACTTTATATCATACATATAATAATATGAGTAATTAGGGAACAAAGGAAGTATATATCGATATTATGCAAGAAATTACATTGTTAATCTAATTTTTATTTAAAAAATCTCTGGTTACTTTTAAATAAAAAAAAGAATTTTATATATTTTTCTTGTAAAATGTATTTTTAAAAAGCATATGTATTATAAAGGTAATTTTTCTTAAAACTGCAATAAGTAATTATCAATTTTATTTGCAAATATATAAACCAATATAAATAATACTATTTGCAAGACCGAATTTTCGATATAAAAGAAGTCTATAAATCTGCTTTTATATTAAGTGAACGGACCGACCGAATTTCAGGGATGTTAACCGTTAATTTCAAGAACGTCCTGGAGCTTCTTCCGGTCGCGACTCTCTACGAGCACCAAGTTATTTGAGCGTGCTTGACCATAATTCATCGCAGGTGTCGACTCGCTGAGCAAGCAATTCGTGTGGCTCTACAAATTTACGTTAATTTCCACGAGGCGGGCCACGTGCGCCGACAGGAGTTCCGAAAGGGGCAAGTAGAAACGACCGGTTAAAGTCAGACAAGCGTGCGTATGCGCCACTCCTGCAACGAGTTTACTGTGCTCTCAGTCGTAAGATTAAAGGTACGCTTGCGCTAGACGAAACATATGTCGCTACGAATTCGCTACAAATTCGATTATGATCCTAATATTCATACCTCCTTACAAAATTATTTTCGAGATTAACTAAACTTGTCACTTACTCCGTTTTATGAGTGTCGATTAACTGTAGTGCGTCAAATTCCTAGGATTTACATGAAATAACATTTATTAACTGAACAGAATATCGTAACGTTTTAAAGCGCTGAAAAGATGAGATTACTATTTTCCTGCTAAATTTCTCTTAAGAAATATGAGATTATAATTTTCCTGCTAAATCTCTCTTAGGAAATATGTTGGAAGATTCACTCTTTGCGCGAGACGGTATGCGATTTGAATTTACGTATTCGCGTGCAAATAAACGTAAGTAAGGTTTTGATGCGATGTGGCGTATTACTCAACGCGAGGTGAGTTCAAAAGGAAAACGCGGAGACGACGTAGGTCTCCCTTCGGGCGATACCAGAAAACTTTTCCGGGTGCCAAGCATTAGAGTTATTTACCGCGGGAAGCTCCATTTTCGGCGGCTACTCGCCACGGCGCAAAATGCGAAGGCAACGCGATACTTATATACAGGGCGAGCCATAAAGGCCGCCATAAATTACACCCTTGATAAAAGTAGCCATATTTAATGCCGGCCACCCGCGGGGTACATCTGAATACGAATTCATTCGTCCTGACAGTGACAGCGTACATTTTATCCGCACAATACGATGCGAGTTCAAGAATCGCGCGCACTTTTCGGCTCGGAATTACGGTACATTTGTGTTTCCGGGCATCTCGCTTCTTATTCTCCATGAAATCCAGTGGGGTTAACTTGGGTAAGCACAGTCGTGAAATATAAAAATTATTATAAGCCTAATCCTTTTCAATTTTATTTACCGTACCTTCAGTATTAAAAGGTTCTTCCGCGATTAATATGAAGTTCGTCATTTGTAAACAAACTTGATTTATTTGCCGTAATAGGGTCAAATGAATAATACGATTTGTTAATTGCAATAATGTATTTTTATAATTTATATAAATGTAATCCTCGGCTACTTTTTTTCGTAATCAGCTCTGCGATCAGCAATAATGTGTTTTTCTGTATATAATAATTAAAAGAGTGTTTAGATGAATAAAAAAGACGCATGATTTATATTTAAATTACCGTTTTCCTAATTAACAATAGCGATTTTGGTAATATGACTGCAAAATTCAAATAAAAATGCAACAAAACGGCTATACGTAATAAAATGATGAAAATTTTTTTGCTACGTTACATTCTGCCGCTGTAAAGTGATATTATTTTACTATTTGTGTACGCATGATGAATATACATATATGCAATATGGACTTTTAATGAGTTGCTACGCGTCTACAAGAGACAAAAAATGAGGACATTGTTTAGGACAATAAGGTAATTCTGAATAACAATGTTTTTCGTGTTTGGTGTAAAAAAATGGCCAGGTTTTTGGATGAAAGCAACACAATAAATGACGAATGTGAAACTCTGAACAGACAGGCTTTTTGATGAGAACGTGCGGCAGTTCTCGTCTAAACCGTTCTAAATCGCCAAAAAAGCTGTTATTGAAAACTGCCTCGTGTACAATATCGTGTGTCCCTGTTTCTCTTGCTTAAATTGTTTTTTTTTCGAGTATATTCGTATTACTATTGAAACTGGTACACAAAATCAATATATAAAGAAAAGCATGGGCAAATACATACAATTATGTAATTTGCCATATTAGATCAAAATGAAAAATCTGGAACATATACTATATACATTAAATTTATAATATCAAATTATACCGCAAATGTAGGTGACTTGGGACAGCATGTATTTTTGTTAAATTCAATCATAGAATCCATCCATAAGTTTCTAAAGGAAATTTAAGTTTTACAGACTCACTGGTTGAACCCACGATTGAATCTAACAAAAAGTCCCAAGTTACCTGCATTGTCTCAAGTCACCTACATTTACGGTACTTAATTTGAGTTATTTTTAATTATTTCTATAGGTCGTCACTGCTTCTACTTAATATATTCTTAATTTAATTAAAACAATGGAGTTGAACAATTTAACTCAAGCAAATATATTAAAGAGTGCAAGATGTGCCCTCAATTCTGGCAGTAAAATTAGGAGTTAAAATAGATACCAAATGAAGGATCTTATTGAGCTGAATACAAATATATATATTTTTATTTTGCACCGATTTTCTGTTTTAAAGTTATAAGGTATACATTTAGATAATATTAGTGTATGTAATGTGTACATATATTGCACATGGAATTACATTTAAAGATTTGGATATATCGCACATGGATGTACATTTTAAGAAAGTGTCAGTTTAGTCATTTATTAATTGTGCCGAGTACGATTGATGAACAACATGAGCATTTTCAAACCTTCATTTGGAATGCAATCATGGCTGTGGTCATATGACAATCATAATATGACTGCAGCATCCAACAATGCACGCGCCAGATTCGCAGTCACAACAATACGCCACGATGGCTTCTCAACCTATCTTGGAACTGTCCGCAAGGATAAACTGGTACTGATCGACTCCACTTTGATATCTGGTTTTCATTAAACTGCACAGTCTGTCCTTACTTGTTTACTCTCTGTCTCGTTCTATCGAGGCAAGGAGATGGATGGAAGCGCTTTAGCTTGCGAGCCGAGTTTTAGACAGCACTGATCTATATATAATGATAGTGTGGTTGTGCCGAACATAATAAACAATCGTTTTAAATTTGGGATCTTTGGGACTCTATAACGTTGAAACAGAAAATCGGTGCAAAATAAAAATATATATATTTGTATTCGGTTCGACGAGATCTTTCATTTAGTACTTATTTTAATCCTTATTTTATTGCTAGAATTGGTGGTACATTTCCTATACTTATTTGGCTGCATTTTTTAATTTAAATTTAGTTTATTATTTATTAAATATGTGCATACATTAATATGGACATTGTTTACTTTAAAACTAACCATAGAAATGGATTGATTTACATTTTGACACACATAAAAATAATAAAATGTTATTTTTAACAAGGAATTGAGTTACTATTGTTATTATTGCTTTTTTAATATTTAATAGCGCATTATGTATATTTGTAGAAATAAATTTATTATATATTTCTTTTATTATAGTTCTATCAATTCCTAATGGCGAGAACGGTGTTCCTGTTCAGTTTTCTAATATTATATTGTTGGAGAAGCGAGAGTTTCGCGTCTAGATCGAGAAGGCAAATATTGCCTTCGCCGCCAATCATCTTTCCATTTGGAGGAACATTCAAGGTATTTTTAAGTACTTTTTATCTTTATGGAGTATCACTTTTCCTCCAGTACACGCAGTAATATCGTACGTTTTATCGTGTTTTTAATTTTATCATGCAAAGTTCCTTGTTCGGAGATTATAATCCTTGATTAGTTTGAGAACTAATTTTTGAAGTATTCCTTGCTTTGCGCGTATATTTGAAAATTTTCTGTGCCTGAATTTTTCTCTCAAGAAAACGTGTTAACTAATATTACGCCACGAGAATTGTAAATTACAATTCTCGTGGAGTAATATTTCGCCGAGAGATGTAATAGCGAGTCTTCTTCTTTAAAGATACGGATTCTATCCCTCGGCAAATAGCTTCCATCTGATGATCCACTGACGCTCTTATCCTTGGACGTGGTAGATTTCTGTAATCATTTTGCAATTTGGACATTATTGAAATAAAGTTTTGTTTCTCAAAGAAACGCTCTTTATATAGTAAAACTTTAGTTTTAACGCGCAATTTTACTTGATTACACGTGTTGTCTCGTCATTTTAGCATCAATCGTTAAATAAAAACGCAACATTTCGCGCACGCGCACGAGCAAATACAATACCTAATTAACAATTTAATTAAAACTCACGTAATTAATTAATTATATTCTTTACTTGAAGCTACAGTTTGTGATTTATAATTTGTAAAGTCAGGAACAAAAATGTTGCATATACTGAGATATCTAGTTATAAAATATTTTATACTTGCACGTTTTAATTTTTATAAGTAATAAAAAATAGCGAAAAAATAGAGAGAGAGAGAGAGAGAGAGAGAGAGAGAGAGAGAGAGAGACAGCGAGCAGATTTTATTTTATACGTTAATATATTCATTTTTTGTTTAACGTTAAATTTTTTGTGTACACGTTAAATAAAAATTGCTCTCTCATGCATTGATCTAATCTTCTCTCTCTCTATAAATTTATTCTAGCCAGCTTAATTAACACAGTAAGATCGAAATCAGTTCGAACGCAAAGTAACGAAGTGCATTAAATTTTCTTTAAATACAGTTTAACAGTAACAGTGCTGTTACTACCTTCGGCAACACGAAAAGCAGGGGAACAAATTTAAATAGTGAGAATGTCCCGGCGTTCGCCACAGGACGATTGATAATTAACTGCAGTTTTATCTGCGGTCCACCCTTAAATCCTCTAATTAAATCGGAAAACTTCTGCTGTGCAGTTTTCTCTGTTAGATGAGACGATTCGATGTCGTGATAGGTTTTCTTTGTCTTCGTTTTCGCTGTGTCTCTACGAGATATTCTTAGTTATTAGTACTATCTCTCTCTCTCTCCCCCTTCCTCTAAAGAAAAGAAAACTTAGGAGAAATTAAACGATAACTTAATGGAGTATCTGATTGGCGTAAATGAGCGGTTTTCAAATTGTCTGAAGGAATAATCAGAAATAAGAGTTAGTTCTTAGTATTAATTTTTTCTTAGTATTAATTCTTCCTCTTCACTTTTCCATTTCAAGCTTTGTTACGCGATTATAGAAAGATGATTGTTATTTCAAAGATTAAAGATGATTCTTATTATAAATCTAGAAAATAATATACCTATGAATTATAATGTTTATAAAATTTGTAAATAACACTTGCAATTAACAAAATTGTCTTAATTGTAATCGGAATACTTATTTGAAAATTATTGGAAATAAACGCTGTACGTGCCTTGATGAGATTTTATATTTATTAAGTTCGAAAACATTACTATATTTGAAATCTATATTATTATTATTATAGCAATTATTACTTTTTTATGTTCATTTATTTTTTGTCTTAATATAAAATATTTCTTCGGAACATATTTCTCTCGATATTTATAAATATATTTCTGTTACCGTGTAATATGCAATAAAAATAAATACGTGCATACCAGTAAAACGTAATTGAAAATTGAGTTATCATAAATTGTCAAAATCGTGTCACTTATTCTAACCCGTTGCGAAAATATCGCGGAGTAATACTAAAAATAAAATGCAACGTTTCAGAAAAGAATTTGGCAGCACGAACGATTGCGCAGTTGCATCTCTTTTATCATTTTGTGAAAACAGAAAATAAAAAATGGAACGAAAGTGCACGAGAGACGAATTCGATGTATGCGATCAATGCACGTGAAAGGGCATGTCGAAACATGGCACGATGGCATACATACGCAGAAGGACGAAGCAAATCAACGTCTCAGTTGTATAACATAGAAATAGTCAATTGTTCTCTTTCGAAAGTCGAAAAGGCCCTTTAATCCAAGAAGCAGCGCGCGCGGCAATTGTAAATATTTGAATGTTTGCCTTTTAAAACGCCGGCGGCCAAAGAGGAAAGCGAATTGGGCGCGTTCGGGTCACCGCACGTGCAAACTCGAGGAGCAAATTATGTCGAGGTTTGATTGTGATTCGCGACGAGGAGACGAAGGAGGCAGGAAAAACGGAGCTCTTTCTTCTGGAAGTATTGCTTCCTGCAGTAATATCGTCTTGCGCAAAATGCATCGTTAATAAAGCATTGAATATATTTCACGAATGCCTTCGTTATTGCATACTTGATACAATGCTATTGGATGAATTATATAATGTCTTAAATATCACGAGGAAAACTCGCCGAAGGTTTCTGTGCATCCAATTCAACAAGAGACTTGCATACGTTTCTTCTGAAGATCGGTAGCACCACCGTATTAACAAATGTGCGATATCCAACACAGGTAAACTCTCAGGTAAACATTTGGAATTACAAAGCTTGGATACTGCGATCAGGGGAGCCTTCGGGATTCCTAATGTAAATACGTTCCGAAAATGCGATAGCAGAGAAAACAAGACGCCGCGAGCGCAGTGCACTTTACGTCCTTCCGCTGAGCAGATATTTGAAATGGATATCGATCTCTCATCTTGATTCCAATAAGGACGACCGGCCCTTCTCTCGCGGGACGACGTCGAATTTAGATTCCGTCGATGCATCCACTGGGTCGCTGTACAACGGAAATATTACGCGATTTACAGCAGTTCGACGAAAAGCGAGGCTGGTTATAACAAAAAAACATCGCACAAGGAATTAATAGAAAAAAAAATGAAAAAATTCGTGCAAAGTGCAAAGTTCGCCGTTAAGATTTAAATTAGTGCTTCTGAAAACGAAAAGAAGTCACTACAAAGGGGTGATCCCGATTGATCACGGCTCGATTGGACACCACCAATCACAGCGACCGGTGCTTAGGAGCTTTGTAATCTCAAGCGCTGTGAGTGGCTCGTGTCCAATTGAGCCGTGTCCAACTGGGTGCCACCCCAATACAAATTTATAATATTTCAAGACGCGCCTGTTTAACTCTAAAATCGATGTAGTTTCCAGAAATTTGTCTCGTGCAAAAAAACTACGAAGAAAGAAAATCTGTACCATCTCTTATGTAATACTTGGCTTTATCGTAACGTACTTTGCTATTATTTCAACGACTACTTTTTTAATGTTACATTCAAATGGTATACTTTATACATTTGAAATATTTTTACATCATGTGCTAAGTTTTTTCTGTGTGTGTGTGTGAATTTTTACGAATAAAATGCTTCTCTCACCTTGTTGAACGAGGCGAACAAAAGAAAAAGGCAAAAACGGTCGCTGTATTCATATCGTGCATTTGAACAAGTTTTGAGTGAAGATCTTATACATAGATAATTATATAATATGAAATATAAGCATTTTTGTAGAATACAATGAATATTTTACTTAGCGTTATTAAATTACGCATTTAAATTATGCATTTGTGCATCGTGCTCGTATTTCCGTAACATGTCTCATGCGCCTGAAAAGAACGTAAAGAGATAATGTAAATAAATTGGCAACCCGTCTTGGCGACGTCGGTTCGCTCTTGCATAAAGAATACGAAGCATCTAAGCAAAGTAGAAGCGTCACGCGTCATAAAAACTAATGTAGGAGGAAGGACAGGTTTATGGCAGGTTGCCAGAGAGTTGTAAGTGCCTTCTCCGTCATCTGCAGGTTGCGAAAATAGCGTAAGGATAGGGATCTTATCCACGGACAAAGCCGCAATTAAATTGCTGTAGTCGACGAAACTTGATGTAAACACAAGAAGATTCTCAATATTCTACAATGGTGTATCTTGGTACACCAAGTTTCAAGTGTACCCTTCTCGTTGTCTTTCCGTATCTCGATATCTCGCGATATTTTTGCCTCCTCTTTCGCCTTTCTCGTTTCAAGATCGCTCATCAATCTCTTCTCGATCATGCTGTGGTCGGCTGCGCATTTCCGCATTAGACGCAGTAGACGCCGATGTTATCGGCATTGATGCCCTTAGCCGTATCTTTGCTTGTGCCAGACCAAACGCGAGTTTCTTCTTCCATTTCGCGGGTGATTTACGATCGGGTCGTTTAATCTCTAAAATGAATTCGCGAGTCCTACCCGTCTACTCCCATCAATTCTATTCTTTACGACCAGATACGAGGTATTAGCATATGAATTTTTATGTGTCTATTGCGAGATGGCATCAGACGACGCTATTCAGCATCCATGGTCGCCTGAGTTGCGGCGGAAGCATTCTCTTGCTCTTCCAGCTTTCCATTCTCGCTTGCGTGCTGACTCGAGAAAATCACAAAATTAATTCCCGTCCGTATTTCGTTCCCCGTATCTTTGGTCTATACTTTTCCGGATGAACGAGTAAACTGCCCCTCGCCATGTATCCGTTCGTGGCCTGTACCTTTTATTCTCTGACCGAGTAGAAAGCGACGCTTTTATCTCGATCGCTTGAGAAAGAGATAAATCCTTTATTTTCGAGGATAAAAAAAGAAATGTTTCCTGCCCTAGAGAGACAGAGAAGGAAGGCGTACTGTGATTTAAACCACAATCGTGAGATCCTTCGAGCTCTTTTAAAAATGTTCAAACGCTCCATTTCGCTGTTATTTTGGTTGAAATTTTTGCAGCGTATTTTGTGAGAAATTTTGGAAAAAGTTGCCACTCGCTGCATCTCGCATTGTCCTTTCGATTTTATTATAATTTTTGTTTTTGAACACATTCATGTTTCTTTAATATAAGAAAATGTATACTATTTATATTGTAATTTCTGATCTATCCATATTCAAATATCTAAATATGTATTAAGAATTGTAAGCAGCTAAGTTAACAATATCTTCTTAATATATAAGTACACAAATATGTTTATTTGCTTGTTGTATCTGTGATAAGCTCGTCGTGGGATTTGCAGTGCCTATAGAGCTCTCAGGCAGGATTGTGGTTTACGGGCAGAACTTTCAGTTCCAATATTCTCTGCCGCCGAACGCAACATTCTTCACGGAGTTCTTCACGTCGTCGTCACGACGACGACGTAAAAGTGTTAGTTGGAACGAAAGGATGACTATCTACCGGCTTCTGGAGGACGAGTTCGAGAGGTAAGAATTATTTCACCGTTGGACATTCCTGTACGATGTACGATGTATCGAACGACGTGACAGCATGAAAATTTATCTCGTTATTTACACATGGATATACGCGTCCCAAGTTACATACAGAATTTCTGCAGATATTTGAAGAGATAATTAACAGATAGCACAGTCCGTTTGCTGGGCAGAATTATTTGCAAACACAGAAAATATGTATTTTTTAGTGTCTTTCACATATGGAAAGAACAATTTTGTTGAAGTATCTAAAAATTTAACTGGATATAAATCTGAAAATAGTTTTGTTTCCAATACAATTATTTATTTTCAGATTTATATCCAATCAAATTTTTATAAATTCTTATAAATTTAAATAATTAGGTAGAAGTATCAAGCATGATAAACAATACTAAACAAAGTTTGCACATTCTAGCAACCAGTTTGAGTATCTTAAATAATTATTTTAATGGTCCAACTAAATTATTTTTTAAATTGTATTTGTCTAAATTTTAAACACTTTAACAAAATTGTCCTTTTTGCGCATGTAAAGAGTTTAATATTAGCTGTGTATCAAAATATATGCGTAAATAACAACCATAGATAATTGATAATATTTTGTTTTATTAAATTGTATATTAATTAAACAATGTTGCTGCTATTATATGTATATATATTTGCTTCAGCTTTCATTAATTAATTCATAATTCGTAGAAGAGGAATTGATGGAAAAGAATGCATGAAAAAGAACATATGCGAAGCAGCAACGACTTTTTTACAGAACGAAGGACTTGTGGGAGAATTATTGCACCTTTTGCTTACGTAAGAACATTCAAATTTTAATTCCCTTTCGGATTTAAGTATGCTAGGCTTTTTGAAAAATCAAGATATGACTTTTATTTTAGGCCTCGAAAAAGCGATACACCTTTGGACTCTGAGTATTTACGAGCATTAGAATTCGGACGAGAATATCACGATTGTTCACGTATCTACAGATCGTGTCTTCCTGGTCAAGGAATTTTAGATCAAATCTCAAAAATAATATAATGTAGCACAAAGTCATCCTCACAAATTAATTAAATTTAATAAAAAAAAAACTGTATTATGAAATAATCCAGAGAACGTTATACTTTAATACAAGAATTTATTATTAAATTTAATATAAACCGGAAACAAATTTAAAAAATGAGTACATCTTCTATTTCAATTCTCAGTGGATATTCAATGTAATTTGTATGTGTACTAAACGTAAAATTGGCTGGCAGTTTAATTTTTTTTAAGGATTGAAAATTGATTTGTTTTAAGCAACTGCGTATTTAACTTTAGTTTAATAAAGCCTGCGGCACACGATGCTTGTTTTCCTGCTGGATTGCTAGCTGGATTAGAATCTTGCCACCGTATTGGCTGCGGTGTTGTCAGATCCAGTATCCCAGCCAATACGATGGCAAGATTCTAATGCAGCTAGCAATACAACAGGAAATCAAGCATCGTTTGCCGCAGGCTTAACTGATGCTAAGAGGAAAATATAACGTTCTATATAAACAAGAATTTACGCATGTGTACGATTCTTATTAGCTAAATATTTTTCAGTAAATCATGCAGGGATACACATGTGGCAATTTCTATTGCTTTACTGTTTAGCCGTTAGGCGGCTATAATGTTATATATTAAAACGACATTTAGCTTGATAATATAAATAAATTGCAGAAGAGTGTTTAAATTCAAAATGACATATAGTAGTCAATATTAGACATTATTATTAAGATATTATTACCAAAATTATTTAATATTCTCAAAGATTTAAATTGATTTGAAGATAAAAGTCTTTTAGTATTTCCCAATAACGATCATATTCAGTAACGGCAATATATAAGGACGAGGCACAAAGTAAGTTTCCGAATAGTTTAATACTACCTCAGGGAATGATCTATGCTTTACGACGATGTGTTTTTCGTAGTCGAGGGGAACTTAATCCATTCCTCAAGATTTGAGGAATGATTAAAAAAAAAATAAAGAAAAGAAGACATTTTTCGGCATCTTTGTTTTTCGGCTATCTCAGGATCGCTCGAAGCGAGAATAGAATGAAAGATGTTTATCTTGGTAGGTTTCAAATAAACCTGGACATTACTGAGGTAGTAATATAACTATTTATTTTGCAAAAAATAATGTTAAATCCACTTCACGATGAGTCAAAATAAACTAATTAATAAATCTTGGTACATTGATTTTAATTTTGTTAGTTTGGAGTTTATTTCTCTTATGAGTTATGCGTCTTGATTTATTTACAATTAAAATAGTTTTAATTAATTTGTTTAGGAGAAAAAAAAGTTTTGTTTACGTTGTAAATTTTTTAAGCTTAAATCTGCTACTATTACTAATTCATATTGCCAAATTTCTTAATATTCTTTCATCGAAGATATCTATAAATATGTGCGCATTGTGTAAATGTATTTAATAAATTTCTATCACCCCCGATTAAAGACTAAAAGTTCTTTCAATGCAATTTTTTATCCTTTATAAAGATAAAGTGTAGAATAGACTTTCAGTTAGTTGGTATTTTTCACGAAGCCATGCATTATGCGGCTCATAAAAAAGAAAAAAAGATTATATCAATTCGAAAAATTCACGCAAAAAATTATCGTGTTTAATTACACTAGAATTAAATTAAGCGCAATCGTCGCATTTCTTTAATTTAACGTTAATCACATTTCTACTAATTGGTACGAAATGGTTAAAGATAAAGAAGATAGTCAAGACGAGATCGATTCAAGAAAGTGTCATTGGATCTGTAAAAACGACCATAAAGTCGATCGGCCCTTAAGTTTCCGACGCAATTACTTTGAACAACAAAAGATAAAAATAATAATTCTTAATGATTGCTTGGATTTAATGCTACAAGCAGTAAAGGAAATTCTATCTTTTAGAAAGATGAATTTTATTTTTTACAAGAAGAAATATTTGGTGAGCTTCATTTTCCTCTTTTCTGTCTCGGCCTTTCTGGTATAATCGCGGAAGTAATCGTATATTCATCAAGGATACTTGAGACGATATTGAAATAGAGATTTCAATGAGAAAAGTAATGAAAGCAACGAGCTAAGCGGATAATTTGTCACTCGAAGAGCAAACATTGCGTAACGAGTAGTTAAGTAAGTATCACTGTATTCGCGGAAATGCTGGTAATTGATCGATGCTTTCGGGACGTGTAAAAGCATGGCGTACTCGTCGGTACTTGGAGCGGGAATAACTTTCGCAGTTACGCTCGGTCGGAATTAAACGACCAGTGTATCTCGTGGAATTAACGCTAACCGCGCTCTTCATAATTGGCAACGAAACAACCGGGACGAGAGAGAGAAAGCGCGGAAGTTGAAAACGGTAGGAAGGGGAAGCCCCCGCGGAGAAGCTCCTGGCTCACGTTGCACGAATGATTGTAGTGGTTGTTCGAGCTAAGTGTTGGCGGATTCTGGCGTAAAGCGTGTCTCTCTCCCTCCCTCCCTCCCTCCCTCCCTCTCTCTCTCTCTCTCTCTCCTCCCCCCCATCTCTCCCCCCTCTCTGTCTCTCTCTCTGTCCTTTTCTCTCTTTTTCCCTCTCTGCCTCTTCGCAAAACTCGAAACGGATCTCATGATAACTTTGTCCTCTTAAGTAACCTTTGGCCCTAGTCCCGCATTTTTCTTCTCGACAACGACAATTATGCGCCCGCGGTTTTGGTGCAGTGTCTATTTCATTCTCCTCGCAATAGCGGGACCTACGCATTCCGGAAGACCAGTCAGAGCTTTGGCTTTCCCTAAAGGCAGCACCTTTTTCGTAAGTGTCATATGAGATTCCTATTACGTGCGCTGAAGGCAAAAGGGAGTCGTTCTTTATCGTTGAATAAATAGAAATGTTAATTATTCGGCCCCGTTATTTTCGTTGCGATTTTCTATTCTCTGATTAAAAGTATCGTTCGATTATATATTTTGTGATTTTTGAATTTATCGCGAAATAATTATTTAAAAAATAAAAGAGGTTTTAATTATTATTTAATTCAGATAATTTAGTTATTTTTTGCGTAATTTTTATGTGAAGATCTAGTAAGTAGCATTTATTTGTCTTTCAAATAAATATAAACGAATCTGTACAGTTTGTAAGATGGATTTTCTAAATACAAGCTATATATAAGATATAATTGAATAATCTTGTGGAAAATTAAATGAAAATTCACTAAAATAAAAATAATTGTAAAGAGGCGCCGTTGCATTGATGTTACAGCTATACAAACTATCTGAAATCAGTTTACATCGTAAAATGTTCGGTACGAAAAAAGTTAACAAACGTTAAATTGACGATTCATCAAATTTTGATGGCGGGAACACGATCGATTTAGCAATTTTCCACGTTACGGCAACTTCAGAGCAAACTGTAGTACAAAAAATTATGAGCGAAACGCCGTCAAAATTATGATAGACGTTATCTATCTTGAGAAGAGTCGAACATTTTTAAATAGTAATGCGACAAATATCGAAGCTCTCCGAATACAAAACAGCGTAATCAATTATCATTTATATGCCGCGGCCGTTTAAAGGCAATTAAGCGATTTAATAACACGTAAATGCCCCGATTACATTTAAACATTAGAGCAGCTAGCTTTAAAGGATTAAAGGCTAAATACACACGCGCACAAGTCGGTGCAGGATAGGCGAAGATCGCAATATCTGTGAGAACACAGAGCATTCCGCAAATGATTGTTCTGGCCTTCTACGCTAAATTGAAATTCTGCCATGTGTAGAACGGATGTTTCTACGCGTTCGGAACACATGCTGAGTTTTTGCCCAAAAGTATCACCCCCGTTAAATATATATTGCGCGAATATCGTCAGTGAATTTTATCGCGAAGAATGCCATCGGGAATATTTTGCATCCTTGACGCGCGGCGAAATCTGGGCGACAGATATACGTACCATTCTCGATTAATTACATTCTCATTACGCGAGAATGCACCATCCGTGAGAAATTCGTGGAATTTTTTTTTTACACGGATTCCGCCGCGCGTCCAGTAATTCGTTCCGGCTATTTCGGTTTTTCTATCATTTTGGAATCGTTCCCTCGCCGTGAACCGGTCGCTTCGTGATACTCCAATATTCAAATACCGAAAAAGGCTGCCCATGCTCTTTTTTCGCTTTTCGCGAAACAGCTGTGCGCGCGATACGGCATGTTATGAAAACACCCTCTCGTAATTTATACGATTTTGCGTCCAGTTTCGTCAAACGCGTAACGTGATATACATATATCTTATCTATCTGAAGCTATATGCCTGCTACATGATGCCTTTGAGACTAAAGTTGCCCGTTGAACCTTGTAATATAAGTTTATTTTTGACAGCCTCAGATATAAGCAGTAGTTTTCAAAACTTCTCGCGTCTCAATATGCTTTCTACTGCGTATACCCAGATGAATTCGAAGTATTGAAAGGTGAGATGGGTGCGAAATTTATTTCTTGTTAATATAAAAAGAAGAGGAGAATGGTTCTCGAAACCTACGTCGCTAACACAAAAGAAGAAACTTACAATAGTGAGTTATGAGACCTTCGTTCAACTATAAAAAATATACACTGAAAAAAATTTTTGGTTGAATTCTCTCTCTCTCTCTCTCTCTCTCTCTCTCTCTCTCTGGTTAAATTTATTAGAATTCTAGTTGAGATAAACGGAATTCTGTTTGACACAATATTTCTGGTAAAATCTACTAGAATTCTTATTTGTAACAGAATAATTATATTAATCAGAATTCTAGTTATCTCAACTAGAATTCTAATAGATTTAACCAGAAAATTCTGATTCGTCCATTTTCCACCAGAATTACTATTTAATTCAACCGGACCATTTTTTTTAGTGTATAAAATTACATAAATTATATATGTAAAAATTGCATAATTTAAGATGGAAGTAATATATAATTTACAGAAACTGATCAGTTTATTTGCAGATTGGTGTTGCAAAGAAAATGCAGAAAAATATCGCTTTTAATTTCTCTACAATGTTTTTTAAAATTTGTCCACCTTTTCTTTGCAATTTTGTCTGTGGTTCCTTGTTAATTGTACTGCTAATATGATTTACGGGCAAACTTCTCTGCTGTCACTCTCAATTTTTTCCACAAACCGCTTTTACAGAGAAATAGTATATAAATAGTAGAGAAAATATTCCGCCAGGGACAGCACACTTTATTCGAAGGACGTACTGAAACATACTTATTTATCCACTTGTCGATATAATCTATTCACCTATCTACTATTATTTATTTAGCTATATGGTATTTATTACCTACTCTGGCGGAATAATTTCTGTGCTATTTCTCTGTAAAAGCAGTTTGTGGAAAAAATTGAGAATAATAATAGAGAAGTTTGTTCGTAAATTATATTTGTACAAAAATTAGCGAGGAACTACAGACAAAATTGCAAAGAAAAGGCGGACAAATTTTAAACAACATTGTAAAGAATTTAGAAGAGATATATTTCTGCATTTTCTTTGCAAGACCAATCTGCAAAGAAACTGAAAAGAAACTAAAGACAAATTTTCACATTAAATAACAAAGAATTCGCAAAGAAATTGTAGAGTAACTTGAAGAAAAATTTCCTCGCATTTTCTATATGAAACATATTTTGAGAAAAATTGAATACAAATTGAACAAAGAAAATTACATATAAATTAGTGAAACTTGCAGAGATGAAATACAAAGTGCCGAAGAAGTTTAATACGGAAGTGGTGCAGAAATAATACGAAAAAGATGCAGAAAAATTGCAATGGAGTTGCGGAAGATGTGTGGAAAAGATGCGAAAAAGATGCGGGAAAGGTTCCAAAAGTGTGGGAAAATGAATAGATAACATAGATGAGTAGATAGATGTGGGTAGGTAATAAATATCAAATAGCTAAATAAATAAAATGTAGATAGGTTAATAGATCATATCGACAAGTGGATAAATAAGTATGTTCGCCAGTACGTCCTTCGAATAAAGTGTGCTATCCCTAGCGGAATAATTTCTCTGGTATTTATATACTATTTTTCTATAAGAGCGATTTGTGGAAAAAATCGAGATCAATAGCAGAGAAGTTTATCCGTTAATCATGTTATCAGAAAAATTAACGAGGAACTACAGACAAAATTGCAAAGAAAAGGCAGACAAATTTTAAACAACGTTGTAGAGAAATTAGAAGAGATATTTTTCTGCATTTTCTTTGCAAGACCAATCTGCAAAGAAACTAAGAAGAAATTAAAGACAAATTTTCACAGTAAGTAACAGAAAATTCGCAAAGAAACTGTAGAGTAATTTGTAAAGAAATTTCCTTGCATTTTCTATGCGAAACATATTTTGAGAGAAATTGAATACAAATGGAAATAAAATTACAAAGAAATGCATACAAATAGCAAAGAAATTATTTCGCCAGGGACAGCACACTTTATTCGAAGAACGTACTGGCGAATGTACTTATTTATCCACTTGTCGAAATGATCAATTTATATGAAATTGATGTATTTCTTGTAACGTGTTTCGAAATTATATTACTATGTGTGCTAATATCCTTTCATAAGAATGAATTAGAATGAATTACAATAACAATAATTTTATCGAAACGTTTAAAATTTTAATAAATCGTAATTAATTTTAATTGTCATTGATATCTATGTACTATTGACAAGTCAGGGTGCGAATGACTGTCTTAGCAATTTTTATTTTAAATTACGATTATAAACAATACAGGCGCGTCAAGTATGCTGCTGTCGGAGGTTTTGCTCATTTTCGATTTTTTATCTCTACAAATTTCTACTTGTTATCGATGTAAAATTCCCTTTCCAATTTCTGCGTCTCTCATTACACTATCTATTGCGTTTCATTTTCTCATTTTGATGTGTTGTTACATTTAGTACACTTTAAATGTCATTCACTATACAAAAGTATGAATTAAGCCTATCTCAGGCTAAATGGAATACAGGATATGTAAAATAGAAGGAAATCATATATATGTCAATACATTCATAAGAAAAAGCATTACTCGCAATTTCGAATAGTAAAGAGATGTACGCGCGTCAATGACAAATGGATCTACCATCGGGCGAATCGTAAAAAACCATAAAAATCAATGTTGTATAACATCCTCGTATCATCCCCATACGGCGCATAGATGGCACTGTTTATGTAGCCTCCGTCGCGCCGCTGCAACGCGAGAGAAGGTAAATTTATGCGCCATACCTACACGAGACCGGCTCTAATGTAAACCGATCGGAGCTGCCCGTATTTTCGCTTTAAAAGGCACGAAGTCGCGGATGGCGGGCATATTTTGAAACACGATGTAGCGCGAAGTATTAATACGGGATGAAGCTATACGCTTCGCGACGTAAGTACGTACACCAGGTGCCACAAATGCCTTAACACACAGAGTTGCATCAATTTTTGGTATATTCGGAGTGTCGTGTTAGGACCGATGCGTTATAGTTGGTTAGTTATTCGGAGAAAACTGCATTATTGCGAAGCAGCTGGATCTGGCAACCTGATGACTTTATGCTCAACATTAGCATTAAATTAAAAGAGATGAGTCAGTCATAACGCTTTTTTATGAAATTAATTAAACGGTAATTTCCAATTCAAATTGAATTTAATTCGATGCTTATGTAATTTAAGACTAATTTCGAATTTAAATTAGTTTTAATTTAATGCCTATATTTATACATTATGCAAATTGCATAAATTACAAAGTTATATTGGAATCAATAATTGTGAAATTGTGTAAATTATATCAGGATCAATAATTGCCAATAAATGTAGTTTTCAAGAAACAGGATTGAGACATATGCAATTCGCTTGAATTGTATACATATATCAACATAATTAATTAGATAATTAAAATTGCAGATATTACAGATTATTATTAATTTCTGTAAGATTGCAATTTATTAAAATATATGTTGCATATTTACGTTAATTTGCTGACTTAAAATATTCTGTTTAAAACATTTTTATTTCTAAACATAGGTACACATTATGCTCTTGTGGTATATTGATAAAGACCTTATTCTAAAAAAAAAGCGGATGTGTCTCTAAAATCTTAGCATTTAAGTTAGCTTGTACAGCAGAAAAATTATGCAACTTGTAATGATCCAGTGCACTTGCATACAACGAAGTACACCGCAGTATCGATGTGATACGCGCCGTGTTTACCATGTACATTATCCGACATACAGGACGAGAACAGAGCTTAGAATCAATATGCATGAATCAACGTTGTCTCGTTATATCCCGTCTACATATATTACTGTACATAGGAACATACATATTTAATAGATTATTTTAATCGACGCTTCGTTATACGTAAACGTTACAATTAATTATTTTGGAATAATGGTGCTTTAGGAAAGAAATATTGTATGAAACGATCTCTCATATTATTATTATAAAAAGATTGCTGAAATTCATTGATTTAAATTTATCTAATTATAATAATAATTAGTTTAGATTTATCTAAAAATACATACATTTATTAATAAGTCTGTATCAAAGTTTATTGTAATAAAGTTTATAGTAAATTTATCGATATTTTGAACGCGTATATTTACGAACTGATTCGATATAATTGAAATGCAGATTTACACTGTTATTTTTATGCATCAACGTTCCACGCTTTCTACAACCACTGGAAGATTTATCTTTGAAAATTCCGACGAACAGAGGAACGCGCAAAATTACGTTCTGTTAAGAACGTTTTTATCTGCCTCCCCACAAGCATTTTGCACTACGTTTTGAACGCAGCCGGAAAATTATGCAGCATGCAACGATCCAGTGCACATACATACTTCGTCTTGGCGGTCTGGCGAGCTGCGCATAAATCCGATTGCCTTATCGTATTTTCGGCTGCTAAGAAACAGGGACGGCTACAACACGGTAAGGTGGCGGGACACTGACAAACGGCTTGCCAGATCCAGACGACACCATCCTTCTGTCGCATTTACACTGAGAGCAATACTCAGGCGATTCGCACGGTTAATAGGCATTGCGGAACCGGTAGGTTTCTGCCTCGCCATTTTATCCGTGGCGATTTCTTGCAAAAAAAAAACATCAGAAATCTAACGCTGCAATTTAGACACGAGAGGAATGCATTAGTAAATAATCGAGCATTAAGTACAGACAATTGCAGTCAAACAAATGTATAAGATTAATGTTTTGTTATCTGTATATTTAAAATTTTTTTTTAAATTTATTAGTTTCAATTGTGTGTGTGTGTGTTTTGCGAAATTATATTTAAAATATTAATTCTAATTGTAAGTACTCATTAATCTTCCGCCTGTGCAATCTTTTTTGCCCAGCTCAAGTTGCTTTAGGTTTTCAAATAAAATTCAAGGTTACTTTTCACACATTTTTATTATATTACCAAATAGTTTTTTAACTTAAACGTTAAAATCTTTATTTAATAAAAATTGAGATTCGAACAAAACGAGGATAAGAAAAAGTAGAATTTCACTTATGTCAAAAAAAACTTAATTGCAAACGGAGGGTTAAAAGAATAACAACAAGATTAAAAAATCGTCACATGGTGTGACATTGTCTTATGATAAAACTTATTAAATTTCTAACAACCTTTCAAATATTTCAAGTCAAACAATATCTACGAGTGTGTGCAAATTGCTGTCCAAGAACTTTGTTTATGAAAGATCGACGAGTGGCGCGGAAGATTCTTACAATGTTGCTTGCCCGGATAATGAGGGAATAACTCGAGAAAATCGTGGCATGGAAACGCAGTTTTACGATAAGTGTCTCGTTATTTATGAGCGAACATAAAGATCGAATCACGAAGAAGAAATCCTCGCAGCGAAGGGTGGAAAATAACACATTCTTACGTAGCACAAGAAAGTCACAGTAACGCCTGAACCTGTTTCCACGTAGATAACGGAATAATTCGCAACAGTAATTCGGATAAAACGAGAATCGTCCGATTCCGTCTTCTACCATGGGGGAATTGAACGGCTGATCGGAAATTCACAAAGTTCCCTCATGAAGATTACGGCGATTTCATACAAGCTCACGATCCTTTGATACGAACTTATGATTTTGGATTCCGGGAAAGTTGTAGGTAAAATTTCACGTGAGATCCCACCCGACTTAGCGTTCCTCCCTCCACAATTTTGTTTTCGAAGAAGGATTCCCTTTGCACACGCGGAATGCAGAAGCCATCTAAAATTATTTTGCTCACGCTTACGTGTAATTGAACAGCTGAAATACCGAAATCAAAATCTAGATTGCGATTAGGAGCATTCAAATAGCTATGTCAACCCTCAAATGTCTTTTCAGTATGGCATATCTATCTGATTTTCTGTTTTCAATATTTTTCCAATGCGTTTTTATTATTTATATCCTTTTTATTATTAAAAACGCTAATACATTGCTTGGGATTATTGTGTCCCTTAATGACGAGTATTTGATTGAAAAAAAGTTTTTTTTACAATATGTTCATTTTTATGAAAATTATAAGCAATCGAATTGATTGATTGTATAGGTATGCTATACCGCAGTATGTTGTAACGTTTAAGGATTAATTAAATAGTTTCAAATTATATTTGATTATCTCTTTTACCTCTTTTTTACATATATATTGTCGAATGCATCAGTTCAGGATTTGCTTGTGTCTTTAGTGTAACAAGAATTTCACACGAGAGAGCATTAAATTTGTTTGTTTGAAGCTAAATTAATTTTGGAATTAATGGTAAATAAATAATCTTTCAGTATCGCCTAAACTACAAGATAAACTCTTTACCTTACACGACGATTTTCGCGCAAGCGTCAGGCTTTAAGATGGTATGGGAACTGCCGACCACCGGTGAGCTTCGGAACGTCCGGTCTGTCCCAGATGTCCATAAATGCGCCGAACTCGTGTACGAAAGGTAATAAATACTGCAATAGTTGCGCTGCATAATGCAAAAACGGCAACGATCGCGAGGAGACTGGAAACACGGCGGCGGAATGTCGGGGAGTAAATGTAGAAGATGGCAAGGGGATAGTTTAGAGTCGGTCGGGCTGCTGGAACTAAAATGATGCGGGTGGATTTCTGGCTGGCTGACCGAAGTCTTTCACTATCACTGAGATCGAGTAGCGAGCGATGCAATATCGCCGGCACGCCAATTTCTACAATTTTTGACCGCAGTTTTGTGAACTACGGTTTTCAGTTTTTTTTTAATTGAAATCGATTTATGCATGCAGATTTATTTAACGTAACTTTTGAGCAATACAGATAATTAAGATAATTAAGGATGTTGGAATAAATGCAACTCCGCTACTATTTTCAATAATATTCTTTATAATATTGCTAATAGCAATAAGTTAAACTCCTATGTAATTATAATTTCTTAATTATTTTATTTTTTATTTAAACGATTTTATGACAATTATTAAACTTCTTATTAATTCATTAAATTATTATTTTTAAATATTAAGAAATGTAAAAGAAATAACGTTTGTCTTGGTATTACATATATTGATGATACGATTTATTAATTTTAATTTAAAGTTTTTTATCCCCTATAATAATTTTATTTGTACTCATTAAATTTATCAATTTGGCAAATGTTTCAGCCATGGTTTCGATGGCCGTTCTTGCTTACTAAAGAATATCTGTCAGGGCCTGCAATACACGAAGCGGAAGGATGGTGTTATAGGGAAGATATTGAAATTGCTCGCAGAGTGAGTACCGGAATATTAATACCAGTTACATATTAGTGTGTTAATCGCCGTTGCTTTCAGGTCGTATATTAATAATGGTACTTGGCACGAAGATCCGCTGTTCTGTGAGCATCATACTATGAATTGCCCTTTGCAATTAGTCGGGTTTAATAGTTTTATGGAGAGCTAGCACTAAAGTATCTTAGAGAGCAAGTTAACGAGCAATTACTTATTTATTTGAAACGAAACATGCATCGAATGTATAATATAATGTTGCTACGATTACATTATAATAAAAATAATTTAAAATAATAATTCTTATAAATTATAATTCTATGTGTATTATTAATTAATAAAGAAACCGGACTATTTTTCGACATGGCAAAAAGATCTATTTATTAAAAATGTTGAAATGTTGCTAATAATGATGTTATAAATAAATGTGTTAAGAACAGAGCAATTGAGCTTGAAATACTTGAAAATGAATAAAGTAAAAATACAGTTATATTCAAGGTATGAGAAACGTTAATGTTTAAAAGTTAGCAATCTTCGTAGCAGATTCCACTTTTCATATTGGAATAAGTACGGACGTCACAAAAACGCTCGAGTATGTACCTCACTCCCACGGGCGATTGTTCCTACAGTTATCACTAGATGACATTATGAGAAATGACAGCGGTTAATGAAACATTTGTCATGCAGCAAAACCGCACGCGAATTATTCCGGCAAACCGGACACGGCAAGTAGTAAAATATGGTGGTGTGTCAACCGACTAAATGTAGTAAAAATATACGTTTAGTTAAAAGACCAGGAAAGAGAATGGCCGGAAGGGGGGAAGCGTACATTAAAAAAATGAGTAAAAGGATACTTCTACCTGGCGTTATGTACAGCCCTCGGTGCTATTAATTTGTCTTTGTAATAGTTACCGCCAAAAAAAAAATATTTTTCGTTTGTGCATTATTCCTTTTTTTCTCTCGTATCATTTGTCTCCGCTTGTCATATTCTATGACAGGACGATTTTAATTGCTATTCACGAGCCGTGTTGGTCCAGTTCCAACGAAAAGCATTAATTTGGACTATCGCACGACTGTTTGGCAATTAAAAAAATGTTCCACTTTGCGTCCACCATTTACCAGCACTAACACGTATTATTCAAGAGTCATGCCACAATCATCGTCGTTATAATTACGCTAATGAGCCAAACTCGCAAAGGGTATTTGACTCTTTGATGTGATAGAAATTTTACATATTCATGCATGTAACAATAAGAATTTAGAAGAAAGAATTTTTTCTTTTAATGAATCGGAAATTAACTACTTTTTAAGTTTATTTTTGCCCCCTATTTTATTATATAAATACTCTATAAGGTAATTCTTAATTGATATCCTGATTTAATGTATGACTCCGATTTAACGTATGACTCCGATATTGCTTTATTAAAATTTTTGTTCTGTATAATTACGCAAAAAAATGTTTCGTTTAAAGTTCCTTTGTGTCGCATTGCTTTTATGAAATTGTGTGGTAACAAGGGGAGACTTCTCTGTAAATGCATATTTTTAATTGCGGTGCATTGTTGCCCTACGATAGGTCCCATGACACAGTCTATTTCATTATAAACGAATATGGTGTTGTAATACGACCGCTTTATTAGCACGTAAATGAATTCGCGATGTGATTATTTCGAATTTCGCTCGTGGTAGGAAGTTGCAGTGAAGTAAGAACGTCAAAGGTGAATCTGCCGGCTCAAGTTATAACGATCGAGAATATGAAATGTTAATATCGTGTATCAGTGCTAATTTCGGGCTAGCTGGTACTTTTTATACAGCAAGGAATTCTTCGGTTTACTTTCTCCTCATAATTATTTTTGGGGGAACGTTAACGAAGATAATCGAACGATACAGTAATAGAGACATCAAGATGGAACGTTGAAACTCTTATTATAAATCAATCAAGTGCTTAAAGCATAATTGATATAATTCCTCTGGGTGTGTCATATTTCTATTTATTCACGTCTAAGAATCATGGCAATTTTCTCAATCTAAATTCTTTTTCTCGCAATAATAACTGTGGAAACTTGCGTGAACCCGCAGAGCTAACTCAAAGAGGATTTCGAGAATATTTCTGCAAATAAAAAAAAAGAAAGAAGAAAAATTGAAAAAGACTACTACAAATAATGTTAACATTATGGAATGAGATGCTTGCGTGCTGAGATAAAATATCCATTGAGATATGTTCGGGATCGATAAGAGAGAGGCGACAAAGGAATTTCTTCTCTCTCACACTCCCGCGGCAGTTTGTATGCCACAATCGCGGTAACTTGCATTACATTTATGTAATTATGATTAAATCAGACTCGAGCGTTATGCGTTTTATTTGGCATAGTATAGGGGAAACCAAGGCTAGTTGTCGTACGGGGTTGATTGTCAAAATGCTCATAACTCAAACAGAACATGGCAGAAAAATCTTTTTCTTTTAAAGTACGTAGATTGCTAATATAATATTAATTTGTTGTGTAAAATAATTTGCATCAGAAGCATGGCATTGTATATATTATTTATAATGACTTTTAAGAAAATTTAGTTAGTGCGTAAATTTTTCTTATCACCTATTTTATTGTCTGACAAGTTTTTGGCATTATTAATCGCGATATCCCTGTATTTACAAAAAATTACATATCTTAGAAAATTTTTTTTGCTACAATTAATATTATCCTGACAAAGTTTGTGAACACAATTTTTTTTTTAAATGTATGTGTGGGGTAAATTGACTAAAATGAGACGAGGTTAGGTGACAATTAATTTTAATATCTTTAAAGAACACATTTTTAGAGAATATATTTAAAAATACATTATATTTCATATACAGGGTGTATCAAAAGTCTAGAAACGGTCGAATATTTCGAAAGCAAAGCATTTTTGGGAAAAAAGTTTCAAACAAAAATTGTAGGGTTTAAAAAGTTCTATTTACTGATTACATCCGTTTGATCATGGGATTTTGGCGTCGCCAAAGTCAGATTAAGATTAAATCGATTTTTAAAAATAGAACACCATATTTTTTATGGCAGAATCTAATGGCTGGTGTCAGAAGCTTTTCAAAACACTATAATATAGTTATTTTTCATTACTATTCTAATTATAAGTAGGGCTTGAAAATTACAGTACCACCGGGCGGCTAAAATATCTCTTGAATATTCTGGATAATATTTGTCAAGAACAAAGCCACTGGAGATTATTTCTCTTATTTTCATTTTTGCACTAAAAATTCGTTTTTAAGTTAAAATGAAAATAAAAAGTATAACTTCCAATGGCTTTGGTTTTGACAAATGTTATCCAGGGGCGCTATTCTGTAACTGTTTTACACGCCTACTAACGTATCGGTGTCGTTGCGCAGATATCTTACATGGTGAAAAAGTTGCGCAACGACACCGACAACTGTCGGTAGGCGTGTAAAACAGTTACAGAATAGGGGTCCAGAACATGATCACGAACAGCATTCAAGAGATTTTACCATCAGTCGGACTTTGCGTAATGCTAATGCTGGCGATACTGTAATTTTCAAGCCTTATAACTCGAAAAATACTTAATGAAAAATGGCTTTATTACAATGTTTTGAAAAGCTTTTGGTACCAGCTATTCGATTATGGCATCAAAAATTGGGCATTCCATTAAAAAAAATTGATTTAACCTTAACCTGATTTTGGCGAGGTGACCCAAGATGTTATCAGTGAATAGATCTTTTTAAAGGGATCCTAAAGTAAATCTGGTTTATCAATTTTTTCAAACAAGCGCATTTTTCTAACTGCCTTTACAGATTAAAAAATCCTTTTCCATAATTAAAGTATAAACGATAATGTAGTTCAAATCGGTTGACTTTATGTCAAAAACTTTATGCTTTATATATGTTTTATACTTCGTACGTATAAAACAATCTTGGTTTGGACTAGAGATTACATGAACAATCAGTGTTGAGTACTTATAATTAGAATTAAGTTTAGGTACTTAATACGACAGATTAGTTAGAAAATTTGTACGTATGTATGACTACGATATTGATGTAATAGTATGTAAAAATATATCGATGTGTCGTATTTTTTGGTAAAATAGCGATCTCATCGGAGTTCGGACTTCACTTTAGGATCCTCTATTTACCGTATTTATTTAAATTAAATAGGTCCTACTTGGAACATGTTTTGATTTACACCACTCTCAACAACATATATCAAGGTCAAGGTCATCGGAGCTGCCTTCTCTATTCGGTATATTAGCCCAAAATTAATTTTGCAACTAATTGTTATAAACAAGTAAATAAAAGTTAGTTGTAGAGGAAAATTAATTACGCCAATCAATTACGCTCCCTACCATGTGCAATAACTTTGTAAATTTTGCGAATCGAGCTAATTCCTTTTACAAACATATTTTCTATATCAAATACTTGCAAAATATGTAAAAAAAATCGATTTTTTTTACCCGTTAGACTAAAATACCCTCTTAATTTGAATTTCTGTATGTTATATCGTTTTGTAATAAGTACCTGATAGCACATAGATAATGATACATTCTGTTTCACGCATGATGCTCATGATGTTTTATTGATTCTTGTTTGTTGATGAACGATAAAGATAACTAATGCATTATGCATTAAACGGAAAGCACGCTAAGTTAACAAAAAAACATTATTTAATCAATAATTTTGCAGATATACATATATTGAGTTGAAACAAAATGATTGTTATAATATTCTATAGGATCGTATATATGTGTGAGAACACAACCTATAGAAATCACTTAAGGAGGTCTCTTACATTAGAGGGTCAAAAAATATGTTACTGACTTATATAGATCTATATAAGTCAATACCTGTGCCATTTTTGTTTTTTATTCAATATATTAAAAGCTAAGCTTTTAACAATGAGTTACAAGACAGAGGGCAAATCAACTTCGATCAAATTCTGATAAATGGATTATTCTTAATAAATGAATAATAATTAGTATTCTTAATTATGGATAATTCTTAAAAAATTATATTATTACAAGAATAATTTTACGTACTTTTAATTTATAAAAAACATTATATTGTGCGCATTAACTTCTATATACTATATAAAACACATTATCGAAGTTATTAGTTTCAACTCACAGTTAAAAGTGTCACAAATAAAAAGCATTCATTAAATATTTTGAAACCTAGTATAAAGACATAATATTGCAAAAATAGTTACTAGTCGTAAATAATTTATAGTTGTTTATGCTCTGTAATAATACACACTTATAAAAAAATTCCGCGAGGAGTAAGCAAGCTAATCTAGATCGTATGTGTTTATTCTGTCACTCAGTACTTGTTAGTTCATGTGTATATACTTCATACTCTAATATAAGCACCTTACAGTAGCCTTCACAAAGTTTCTAGAGAATCTACAAAAATTATTTCTGAAATTCTTATAAAAGGTATTAATATACATTTGTGTCTCGTGTAGCAAGAATTAATTCAAATTACTTGCCGATGACCTGGAAACTATGACAAAGACGCTACAAACAGCACTAGCACCATTATTGATCATCGGTTCGTTCTACAATTTGAGTTTATTCGAATATCCTCTTGGACATCCTAAGCCATATCTCTCTTGCTTGCATATCTTGGCCACATGAAGTAAGTTTTTTACGTATTTCGATTACTATCCAGTCTACTCCGACATTATTACTATCCTACATATTCGTAACTCAGAAAACCCATCAAGTATTGTAATATTGATTATCACGTTAAATATCGTAATAATAACTGCAGTTACATCGATACTTGTTAGCTTCTTTGATTTTAAGATGAAGTTTTTAAACTTACTTAGTCCCTAACACTCGATCTTTTAAAATTTTTTAACTTTTCTTTAATTATTTTTCCAATTGAGGTTTAATTGAAGTTAAGCATTAAAGGTGTTTGAGATCGAAAGGTGGTAATTAACTGTATGCGACAGAGAAAATTTGCAAGATTATCATTAATTCAAAAAATTATCTCCTCTAATTTCTTGTGAACAATATGGGCTTCTATAGAAAATTCTAGTAACGAGCCGTAGCAATAGGGGTACAGAAATCGCCGAATAAAAAAAAGAGGGGTACGTTAGTTCGGTTTTGTTAGGCCTGATCCAAAACAAGTGACATTATGTGCGCGGTGACGGATCGAAGCACAAAAAGATTCAGCCGCGACGAATATACATGAGGGTAGCTTACTGATAACGACAGCTTAGCGGAAATGACAAAGGGCAGAAAGGGTACGACGGAATAGACTAGAAAATCTCAAAGAGAATTGAATGACATTACCTCTACCGCCCACTTATCCCGTGTTTGGCATGTTTATCGTAAATCCTTGTTAACGATAAATACACAATATCCATTGTAATTTTAATTAAGAAGGAACTAATTACAAATTCCCTTGATATCTTCGACATTTAAGAAAGAGCGTCATTCTTTCTTTTAATTATTATGTATTTTATTATGTACAAAGAAGCTATACGACTTGCAGATTATCTTTCCTACGTGTCTTGATATATTATTAAACGCCAACGTTTCATGAATATTGCAGTACATTTCATCAAGGCGACAAGCAACCTGATACTGAGTTGCTTCTCTGGAAGATTCCCTTTATGTACGATTTAACGATATATCAAGACACGCAGATGATCCGCAAACACACAGCGTAACCTTTTTGAAGAAAATATCTGTGGTAACGTCAGAAACGTTTATTATATATAAATCTTATTAGATAATTTATTAAAGATAGATAAATACACAAATACAAATTATGTTTAATTATAGACATTTAATAGTAACGATAAAATTTCTTTTAGAAACATAAAAATATATCTAAGAGAATTTACTTTTCTTCTTCTTCAATTATGATTTAATAAATGTGGGTAAATGTATATAAAAGAAATTTAATGAGATAAGTCTGATAAGTTAATTTCTTATTCTAAAGATAATCCGTTCGATCATTTCGAAGCTTTCTTTTGCGGGAAATTCAACATGTATCGTTTTTCTATCAGCGGATTAAATATTCTCGTCCTTAATTAACGAAGTATTTAAGGAAGATTCGAGGAATCTTCGGGAACTTTAAGAACGTAGACTAATTATTGACTTTCCTTCCACTCTCTTAATTGCGGACACAATTTGCGGAGTTGTATTCGCGCGAGGATTTGCACGGAAGCTCTGCATTTTATTTTAGGAGAAAATTCTAAGTGATGTACTTACACACGAAATACCCGAACAATACTATCGACTGGTAAACATGCTTCAAATCAAAATGTAATATACTTTATAATTTTTGCAATTGCTTACAAAATGATAATTGATCGTCATCAAAAAATAAATATAATATAAGAAACAGAGAATTTAATTACAATCTTATTCTTTAAAAGACACTTTAATTTATTGCGTCAGTTTATTTAATAATTAAAGTTTTTCTAATAATTCAGGGTCAATTAAAATATATTAATATATCGTAATAAAAAGTTTTTAGACTCAACACAAATTTTTAAAGCCTTTTAGAGCCAATACGAGTTCTTAACGTGTATAAAAATTGTCTGGTTTAATGGTACAAATCGCGTTTGTAATTGTCGAGCTATTAACACTGTTTTCTCTTATATCACCTCATACTATTAAACCAGACAGTTCAATGTATACTAGCTAAATTCGTTTAACTTCTATTCATTTAATTGAGTATATAATTTTATGCATATAATAAGTTGACAATCATCTTCAACAACTTTTCTTTCAACGTACGTTTGGTAAATAAATTAATAACTTTGATTTAATATATTTAATTATTGTACGATTTGCACTAATTTAAGTAGAATAATTATATATTTGAAAAGTCTAAAACAAGAGTTGAAACGTCTGTATTTTGTCTTATTAAATAAACATGAATTTTTGTGCTAAGAACTTGTGTTGGTTCTATAAAAGGCTTTTTTATTATATTAGTTTATTTAAATTAATTTCTTTTTTCGTATGTCATATTAATATACATACAGAAATGGTAGAGAGAGATGGAAGAAATTTTAAAAAAGGAGAATAAATATACGCAAATAGAACAACTCGGACTCGCGATTATTTTATTTATATAAATTGAATTTTTTATTTATATATATTAATAGTTGAAAAAGTTGCGTTGACAGAACCTCGTATTTGAGATGAAATTGATGCTGATGATAGCCGACGCCAGAAATTCATTATAACTTTAACGGACTAACGATATTGGCGTTGTCAAAATTAAATTAAAGTACATAAATAAATTAAAGTATAAATTAAATTAAGGCATATAAATAAAATATATTTCTAGGATGTTTTTATTAACAGTGATATTCGATATAATTTTTACCTAATATGAAAATATAAAGTGCTTTTACACAATATACATATACACGTGCAATTTTCATTAAACATTTTTTATAAATTACTGCAATATGTCTGAATGTTTCGCAATTCATAGAGAATTCGGTATTTTGGTTGCTGAAAATTTTGATAGCTGAAAATTTGCACTATGCAACAATTATTTAATGACTTTTATTAAAATTCTTTCATGTTTAAACTATTTTATTAATATAAGCTTGTTATTACATTCAATTATGATTATTTTGAGAGATCAAATTAAAAATATAAGCATATCGCTCTAAAATTTCTCAATATTGATCGTAAGTGGTACGAGTGTTTTATAAAGATATTGAATATTTGCTATTAAATATTTTATTTTTTGAATAAGATAATTATTTTTATTATATATTTATTATTAATTGTTAGAAATGTTTGATCTATATACAAATTTGAAAGACGATCCTGTAAGATTAAACGGTTAGGGTTTTAATGTTTTACGAAAGAAATCTATTTATCTTTTGCAAAATATTACAATTTTAATAATACTAATTACTTATAGTCAATTAGGTACATTTAATTGTAATACTTTAGACTTTAGAGAGAACATAAAGATTATATCAAACTTGTCGACTTATATACATTTAATAAAAATAAATATACCTTTATAACTTTCTTACAGATATTCTCGAAAATTACATCTGTATTGAGTGCTGCTTATTGTTGCCTACATTTTAGTGCAGTACTCCGATTCAAAGGTACTTATGGTACAAACGTTCCGCTTTCGTCTGTTTCTTTCCGGCAGTAATGCCGTGTTTACGCTCGCTGTAAATTTGCTCTCCCTCGTTAAGGTGCGAGACTGCAAACGGGGAAAAAATGTGCTGCGGAAACCGTCCGTGAAGGTAATAATGGTAAAGATAACGTCTCTGTTCCATCTTGCGAAACTGTGTTTAAATGACGTAAGAGTGAATAACGCGCCGTACAAACATACGATTGTTCCGTTTGGCCAAGAAATCATCGGAGTACGGAGGCGAACTGTTAAATCGTGGAAAAGCAGGCAATGTGTTTACCGTTACTATTAACAGAAGAATCATCTGTCAAATCTTCGTACTTGCTGATCACGATCGCTAGTATAACGACGACTATCTACGATGAACCGCCGACGTTGGTCGATGACACAAAACGGATATATTAAATTTCATTAACTTACTAAGTCACGTGTGATTTTTTGTTTTTAATTAATGCGTCATAAAAGAGGTCGGTCCGCTTGCATGGGAACCTACTTTTAGATATCGGTTTTTATAAGTTTACAGCAGAACTTTATCGTAAAACTTTGTGTTTTCTCGTTGGTCGGAACTCGTCTCAGGATTCATTCGAGATTTCGTTCTTTTGTGACTTCGATATTCCCCTTTTTGTAAATGGTTACATATGACTCGAGAAAACGTTAACACTTTGCCGTATGAAAGTTATGTTAGACTATCGGCTTTCATTTCTTGTTGGATGGTTGAATTGTTTGATTTTCTTCGCCGGCTCGACGGTCGTCCACGAGAACGCAACAGAAATCAATGTCGAGCCCAGAATTTTGTCGCGACCTAAGAGATATTTGATTTTTCCGGAGGGCTGTAATTTTCAGGTAAATATATATACATATAAATTTATAAGAGTTCCAAATATGACCGAGGCTAAATTGGTGCTTAATAATATTTCTATGTAAATTTTAAATACTTTTCCAGTTATATAAAATACGCGGCAATTATTAGATTTGAAACGTAATCGTAAACTGAAACTGTAATAATAATATCACAAATTAAATTAATCATTAATTTAATACTATTAACATCTTAAAATACTGTAAGGAACTTATTGCGAAAAACCTACCTCAGCCAGATAATGAGATATCAATATTTATCTTTGATCGTATTCGACGCTTTTTTACTTATTTGATTTATTCATATAACGGTTTTGTTTAACTTATTGTATATATTTAAATAAATTTAAATAACGCTAAAAAAAGGACAGTTTAATATTCATAATTATTTTTAATAATCCAAGGATTTTTCTAATGACTCTCGTCATGATTTATAAAACATTTGTAATGTAAATTCTATAATATATACAATGTATTAACATAAAACAATTCTTACAAGTTAAAATTAATTATTTCAGAATATTTTTCCACAATGTGAGAGTTCTTTAAGCCATTTTAAGCAAGATTGCATTAGAGATCTGCAGAAAATCAAACAGTCATCACGTAAATTCGGCCAAGTACTTCGCAAACGTTTTGTATGCTTTTGAAATTTTATTGCCTCCCCCAGATTTCAGTACACGGATAAAGTAGAAAAGTAAAGCGCCGCTCGTGCCGCCTGCAGTCTGCGAAATTTGCGCGAAAAACTGAATTTGCACATGGATGTTTTGTGTATTTTCCAGTTAGTGTATTGTCTGACTATCGGAGCGTACGGCCGAGACGGTGATTTGGTGCTAGGACTGACAGCTGCCTTAGCCTGGGAACTTCCGAATAAGGTCAACTCAAAGATATCGAATTTGCTTCACCGTAGAAGCCGGAGCGTCGTATATCCGAAAATGGAAGCTTTCTTGCAATCGTGAGTGTCGTGCCGTTATTCCCTATTTTTCAATCGGCTTTTCCCCCGATCTTTCAACATGTATTCGAGTTGACGAGAAGCATATCGCGGTTGAATGCATCTGAAACAATTTCAAGCATCAAAAAAATCCTTTACGATCGAATAAAAATGCGAAGAGACGCGCCTTATCTGTTATTATCGAACCATTAGACATCGATGAAAACTGCATCGAAACGATGCGAATCAATGTGATAAGTATATCAATTAGAAAAACGATTTAATTTTATGGTGAATGTAACTTGCGACACGACTCAGATAATGCCTGCGTTCTTGTCGCTTTATGCGACTCGTGGTGCGCGGTTGTTACGCATTATGAGGACGTAATTACTTTTAAGTGCGATTGCGAAACGAAATTGTTTTGAGCGTAATTGTTTTCGCGTAGCAGACGCTCCGCCGAGCTGGTCGTCAAAGTTTATGCTTTTAAATTAAATTTCATTGGCAGCACCGGCCTCGATGGCAGATCCTGCGTGATGAGGGCACTCTGCGAGGCAGGCCAGCGAGATCCTGTCCAGATAGGCAGGGGATCCTTCGTCCAGGAGCTCCTTCACGCAATTTTTACGTAAGTACACTGAAAAAAAAGATTAGCTGCTGCAACAAATTAGATGGTAAAATATGGCCTAGCATTTTTAATTGTCTGCAATAGCTAATTTTTTATTGCAGCAGCTAATTTTTGGTTGCTTTAGCCTATCTGCAATGTTAGTATAAGATTTCGATAAGCTAACTCAACCAAAAGTTGTTGCAACCAATTAAAAATGCTATGCCATATTTAGCCAATCTTTTCTTTCAGTGTATAAGACCCGGTTTCCTTTAAGAGCATTGAATCTCTTTCAAAAGCTTCCGATATACATACATCCCTCACGAATTTTAACTTTAGTTAGCTGCTGTTTCAATTAATTAAGAAATGAATAGAGTTCGATTGATCGAGTAATAAGACTTCGAAATTAGGAGAATTAATTTTAGCTGTACGTAATATACAAAAGATCAGCAAAAAAAAGCCAATCAAAACATTTTCTTGTAAATACGTCCTAAAATCAACTGTAAAAAACGAAATAAAATTAGTTCGTTTTTAGGGGAATCCTAAAGTCATCTATATTACCGACCAAACCATATAATTTGTGTGTGTGTGTGTGTATAACAATTACTTTTTTCCTTTCTTACTGATTTGAAAATTCTTTTCCAGAAGTAAAGTATACGCATCAATATGTGTCTGTAAAGTGAAGCCTATGCTAAAAACAACAAAAAATTGCGAAATTAAAATCTTTACTATTTCTTAGTCTAATGGTGCTTCAAAGCTATCATGTTGTGAAAACATTTGCTTCATATAAAAATCTGCATTTACGAAATAGTAGTCCACAAATTAGTAGTTTGAAGAAATAATGTGGAATTCTTAAAATTGGACTTAGGCCCAGTTCCACAACTCACGGTTAACTCTTAACCGAAGTTCAATTTGTTTCTCATCTCTTTCCAATTCGAGAATTGGAAAGAGACAATGGATAAGTTGAACCTCGGTTAAGAGTTAACCGTGAGTTGTGGAACTAGGCCTTAGATGTCTAATTAAAATGTAACTGTTATACAAAAATTTATGTGTGTATGGCGTGCGTGAGTGAGATATTAATGTAGTGATGTGTCAATGACATTTAAATCGTTTATATGTGTAAGTGCTATTTTCAATATGACTAATCGTCTTTAAGATCCCTTTAATGGTTTATGCAGCACAGTTGTCATATTTTGCTGCAGTTTTAGGTAAATATATAACGCTTATGGAGTAAGTAAATCCAAATTAACTTTTGTATGACAACCAAGGCAAACAGAAAAATTAAATAACTTTTAAACCGATAAGAGAATTGTGTTTAAATGACACAGATACTCAGACGTAGTAATAGAACAATCTATGAAATTTTGATACTTTTAGTAATATTTTAAGTGTGACACATACATCTTTAAATCGAATTCCAACCGTTATTCTACGACGTGCGATTCTGTTCACAGATTGCCAAAGGATGGTGCCAAATTCGAGCGGGCGGCGGACCACGCTTACGATCGCGCATACGAAACGGGCGGAGACTGCGAACGGCTGTACCCCACGTGTCAGCACTCCATTTATGACGTGGACTTTTGAAGTTGCGGCAGAAGCTGCGACAGACCTCTCACCGCGTCGTTCGAAAAACCGCGTCGTCCCACAAAACTACAGAGTGTAAATCTGATGGGAAACTTGCGGCGAAGTTTCTCTGGCAGCCGTCCTATTCCGCGGTGATTTTTCTGCCTGATGTTACGGTATGGCTTCGCGCGTCGTTTCGCAACGCATTGGACTGACGACTGATAAAACGGTCGACCTGTTGTATTGTTGGTTTATCGTTATTACAAACGTTTCAAACACGCCTATCAAATGCGACTTTGTCGTTCTTTATTGAAAGAGAAGAGACACTACACGAGAGATAAGTTCGCGCAATGTGTCAAAATTTGAGTTTGTATGTTTGCCAAGAAAGATTATTTATTTTTAAAATGTAATTAGCTAATATATTAATAATATTATTTTATTCATTTATTACATACATTTATCACTGGATTAATATTTATAAGTAACATATGACAATAATAATAATAATTTTATTACGTACATACAAAATTGGTTTATGATAGGTAAAAAATCACACAATATATATTCATAAAGTATAACATGAAATATATAGTCAATATTTCATCGATTTTCTTTACATTGCACATTCTAGTGACATCTTCATATCATTAGAATATTGCATTTGATTAATCGAGTTTGCAAGTATGTCATGTATTTACATAATTTTTGATAACAATTTTTTGCCAGCCACTATACATATCGAAGGGCTATATATTGGGGGCAATAAACGATTATTTAACATCAACGACGAATCCGAGATTAAATTCAGAAAGTTTGGCGCGAGGCTCTCGACCCATGAATATTCTATATCGGTCATTACATTACTTCCGCAACGTGTAATTCATTTCGGCGCGGTTTCGAATAATTTCACGACGTTTTGCATTAATAAAATGGTCACCGGGCTCTCGTCGATTTATGGTTCATTTCTGTAGAGTGCTCCGACGGAGCGTCCGACACGGTTGATTCCCTCCCACTTCTTTTTTTTTTTCCTTTTCATTGGAAATAAAATATGCCAAATATACTTTCGTAGTGTAACGAACGTCTAATCGATATGCATTCAGTGAACATTTTGCATTTCCTCGTGCGAGCAGCTCCTAGTTTCCCATTCGTCGGTGTTTGTTGCGCACGAACGCGACGAACTAGTCGCAACTATAAGCACATAATTGTATTTACTTGATGAAATTCTGTCGCGTAACTGCAAGCTTGTTTATTAACAATGTTTAACAAGGTAACCCGGCGGCCACTTGACGTAATACTTTAATCAACAACCAGAAAATCCTAAGATAATGACTCGGTGTCTGTCATAACACGTGGTAGTACCGCATAAAAGTTATTGTCGTCATCATGAAAATTGTAAAGCGGGTATTCTCGAGTATGAAATTTTTTACTGTAACTTGACTACAGCAGATAGTATTTCCAACATTATATTACATTTGCGCGTGTATCCTACTTTTGTTGCATTGCGCTCGATATAATTTCACGATGTACATTATAATATATTCGGCCTAAATTAGATTGCTGGTATGCATCTGATTCGATAATATGCCACGTGCTCAGTTTAGTACTGCAGTTATTTTAACCGGAAATTTATCCAGAAGATAATTTAATTATTACAGTAACGTTTGCTGTGGGCTCTAAAAACGTATGAGGATAGTTAATAATGTCTACATAGTTAATATTATGTACATATTATTTGTGGAATGTTGGATATTTATTATGCGAATAAATTGAAGAAAACTTGCAGTACTTTATCAGCCTTGTGCAATAAATTAAAATATGTTTAGAAAATATACATTGTATTTTATCGACAATAATTCGAATCAGGTTAATACTTAACCAGTTCATAATTTACTTTAATGTAATCGATAACCAATTAAAATGCTAATTTGATAATTATTCTTGTAATTTGTTTAATACAATCAATATTATCGTACATTGTACAGGTAATAATTTCAAGCAGTTGTGATCTATTAAGTATGAAAGAGATAGTCTTGCACGACTTGAAAAAATACAATAAAAAGGAAAAATACGGTTAAAGTGAAATAAACATAATGGAACAGAAGCAAACAAATATAACAGAACATTGCAAATAAATATAACGCAATGCATTTGTATTCTATTATATTTATTTGCAATGTTCTGTTATATTTGTTTACTTCTATTATTTATTTATTTCATTTTAATCGTTTTTTTTTCCAGTCAAGATATATTATATAGTCAAGATATATTCTCGATTTTATTATCCAGTTTAAATTAATTTACGAAACAATGCTTTTATACGAAGTATTTTAAGTTTGCTAAACTAATTACATTACGTATATTGTACAAAAATTCAGGCAATTATGATTTAAATATCAAATATAATTAATAAACTAAGTATTAAAGCTCGATTGAGATAAATCAATACAATCAAATAATGCCTTTTCGAGTCAACATAGGATGACAATGTGAAAATTGGTTTATTTAAATTAACATAATTATAATCGCAGACGTTTCGATCCTGTTTCAAATCCTTATCAATGCTCCATGTAAATTGTTAACAAAATTCAATCATCTAAGAATAGTAATGTAACAGTGATGTTATCCGATCATCGTATTTCCTGGTATAATGATCATCGAAACGTTATTAAGCTGTTTATGCGTCGGATGTCGAATCTCATCTGAAATGACTGAATTTTGTTAACAATTTACATAGAGCATTGAGAAGGATCCGAAACAGAATCGAAACGTCTGCGATTATAATTATGTTAATTTAAATAAACCAATTTTCACATTGTCATCCTGTGCTGGCTTGAATAGGCATTATTTGATTGTATTAAATATCAAATAGACTTGATAGACTAAAATAAATGCAAAAAAGAAAAGAAAACGGTTGATAAAAATGCAAATATAAACGTAATAGGATGCATTTGCGTATTACATGAAAAATATTTGGAGTATTAACAAAGTATGTATTTTTAAGTCCAAATGTTCTTAATTGTATCATTTAATTCCTCAATTTAAAGGATAACGTTTTTATGCGAAATATTCTAAGTTTTTTCTTAAACTTCTCTATTTTTCTCAGAGGAATAAAGAACAGAGTAAAATTATTCTCCACTTACTCATCGTTAGAACAATAATAAAGTACCGTTGCTTTTCGACACAGACAAATACAGTTCGTTAGCGTTTGTTCTCGAGAGCAAGTAACGGTTACATATTCAAGCCCATTCTATCGTTAGAACTAGCATTTTAACTCCGCTTTATGGAACAGGAAATTTTCGTACCGCGATGCTGATTAATCGTCTCCGTCATTTTATTTTGCTCGGCATTTTTGTGCGTTGCTTTGAAGAATCGACAGTGTCGTCGATGACGTTCTCGAACGACTCGCTAGTAAGGTCTGGGAGAGACGTCGGAACTAAGTATCTGATATTTCCTCAAGGCAGCAACGTTCAAGTAAGATAACTTTTATTCTACACAACGACAGATGTATTTCAATAAGGAAACACTCAGCTCTCTCGCAGAAACGGCAATTATTATTCTTTTCGTGTCAAGTTTCCGTTTGCGATGCATAAACTTTGAAAATGTAGAGGAATGTAAACGCACCTGTTACACTCGTTTTCAAGACCGAGGGTCTATTATTAAAATGAAATTATAATCTTCGTGCTCTCTCGTGTTTTTGTGCGAAACGCACCAGACAGGTCGATATGAGCTTGTGGAAGTTTTGCTTGCGCGAAGTTGTATATTATAGCGCAACATAAACTCTCGATACAGTTTAGCTTATGAAGTTTCATATGCTAAATGAAACGGAACTCCCTTTATGCGTAATGTTTGAAAAGACTCTAATAAGCGAAGCAACATGGATATATATAATTAGAATATAATTAGTTTATAATTAATATGTAAAGTATATGTTGCCGCCGAATTAAAACACGCGCACTCCGAATTGCAAATATTAAAATAATTTGTAATTTGAGTGAGGACAAATAATTAATATATTTTACAAAAGTATATTAATTAATCAATAATTAATAATCGAGAGAGAGAGAGAGAGAGAGAGAGAGAGAGAGCAAGAGAGAGTTAAAATAAAATATTATTTATTATTTGCGATTTAAGAAAATTTAATTTAGCATTATTCTACTTGTCCACTATTATTACGCAGCTCGTCTTCTGTCTAACCATAAGCACGTATGCAAAGCCCCAAGGAATGTTTACCGTTGGTACTACCGCCGGGCTTGCGTGGGAACTACCCTACAGAAATACTATGCTGTACGGGAAGCCAGCTGAGGTTTATCATCGTCGGAGCAGAAGAGAGCTGTACCATAAAGTGGAGCTAATGCTAAGAACGTGAGTAAGAAAGGCGGACAAAGACAAGGAAGCCAGAGAGAGGGGCCGCGTTTCCTCTTCTCATTTCGTATAAATTACTGACAACTGCGCGATCTGTATACCAAAAAAATCTTGTAAATTATTTTAATAATGTGGAAATGATGTAGAAACTTATCTTCGGACATAACGAAGAAAAATATGAATTTCTATTGTAACGATTACGACATACTTCGTCATTCGGTAGAAAAATTGAATATTTCATCATTTTATTTCGCCTCTGAGTCTATTTCATTCTCCTCTACTGATCAGATTTATCCTCTTCCTCGAGTGGAAGGTCCTGATGGAAAAATGGTAATTCTATCGAATGCGAATGAAGGGTGAGACTTATCGTGAGATTTTTGTTTCAACGACTTGTCGGGCAAGTTCGCTGCTTCTCGAATCACGAAGAAAAATAGACGCAAGCCATTATTGGAAAGCTGCCTTCTCATCTTCGTCGCGGAAAATGCTTCTGTTTCCCAAAGCGAAACGTTTCTCGTTTAGAGACGGATTCGATTCGGAGGAAAAATAATAACGTGTCGGAAATTTAAAATGGGTAGTCATCCGGTAACCCCATCAACGGTAATCGACGTTTCTTCGCGCGAATTTAAAAATGGACCCTCGTAAAGCTCCGCGTGCGTGACTGTAATAAACGTTACACTTGGATAACCCAAATAATTTCTATGAGACACGTGGGACGAATGTATTTCACGGCCGATGAAGCGACAGGGAAACGCTCTTAAACGGTGGTTCGAGCGGCGAGCGGATTAAACGGTGTGCTTTCATCGCTCGAGGCCGGAAAATGGTCCCGAAGAAACGACGATGATTCAGGTATAACCGACGACGCATAATACCGTAAAACCACCCTTGCTCGGTCACCCTAGTGTTTCCAGTGTTTCACCGGACATTGTTCGAGTGCTTACAGGCACATTAAGCGTGCGGATTAAGAGGCTTCTCGCAATGATCGCAACATTTCGTGCTGTTTCGAGGACGGCCATTCTACGTGGTGGAAATGAGATCGAAAGCGGCCGGGAATCACGCAATGAGCGGTCGACAAGGGGATTCCTTTGCTCTTTTAATGCAGAATTACTCTCGACATGTAAAAAAAATTAATTGAGTTGTTCTTGTACAGCGATGAGACGAAATTACAATTGTGAATGATCGATTAATCATCGAATCGAAAAAGAACAATCGCCGATACGTACTTTTATTGAACGCTTAATAGAAACAATTTATTCCTCTCCGGAAACCCGGGAGTTGTTAGGAGCAATTATATTATGTCGCGATTGAACTGATTGATAATTCCATTCAAATTGATAACATGTATTTTGATGTAATTTCTGACTTAATCAGATTTTCGACGTTGCAAGCGTTTTACCGATACTGCGCTTCGCCGCGTATCAAATAAATTCAATTGTTACGGTAACCGTGACTAATATTATGATATATGATATATGAGTGTAAACATTGAAATTTGTCTGAAATCAGCCGAAACGTTCTCGCGATCTGAATCATTCTAATAATTCGAGAGGAGAAATAAGGGAAAATCGCTTTTCCGTCTCGTTGACTCAATCAATGGTAAGCCTTACGTTACATAAAAATCGATCGATCGTATTCAATTATTTTTCTCATATTTGACTGTGATTGGTCAGTTTCTTACGGCTTAAGGTTTACTATTCTTAAGCTGGTATTCATAAATCCCGAAACGCAATAGGTATAGTAAGCTTTAAAAAAGTCTCAAGAAATTGATCAATCCAATTGTACGTGAAAAGGATAATCAACTATAATTGGTTAATTTCTTAAAGCTTAAAGACTTGTGTGTGCTATACCTATTACGTTTCGGAATAAATTATTCTTATTTCAAGACTGTCTTAAGTAATGTCTTAATGCGACTGTGATTGGTTTATGACACCTTAAGACTGTTCTTGGTATTAAGTACAATATAAGAATCAACTATGAATACCAGCCGTAGACACTGCGTTAGAAATTCTTAAGTAAAATATATATTGGCAACCGCCCATACAACACAGAATTTGCAGAAACATTTGTAATATTTGCAACGTTTGCAATGTTACTGCAATATTGCTGGAACGTTACAATGTTGCTGCAATATTGTTGGAATGATCTGTGCTATATGGATGTTTACACAACGTTTGATTGGTCCATTTAGCCCGTCATTCAGGATGTTTAGGATATAATGAGATTTATGAGATAGTTATAGAATAAGATTAGATAAAACAAACCGCTTAGATATCTATTTCATTCTATCTTAAGCGTTGGCCCACCATATTCAGGGCATTTCAGTGTCCAATCTCTTACTTGAGGTTCTCTAATGATCTTTATTTCGTGGCGCCGTCGAACGCGTCGGTATTTTAGTGGGAAGATATGAGTCATGGTTGTTTGATGCTCAATTGCGTCTAAAAAAAAATACGCAGGATTACTCGGAGAATGACGCGTATACGTGCCATTACGACGCTTTATTTCTCGTCACGCTGGATAGCCAAGCTCATCGTTGGAATCGCGCGGTTCTATATATGCCCGAGACATCTTCGTCGAGTAATCCACGAAAGTAAAGAGGGTCGTTATTCATTTTGATTATGTGGTATTATCGCTTCATCCGTCATCCGGTCGAAGCGAAGATCGACCCTAACAAAACATGTGCAAATACAAAAGTTGCAAGAAGAGTCTTCCCTCTTATTTTTTACCTCCACCGTCAATCCGTTTATCTTTCTGTTCAGAACTCTATAAAAATCGTCGAATATAACAAATTCTAAATCTGATGTCAATATATCGTTACATCAATATTATTATGATCCAGCCAACCAAAACTCGCAGCGAGATCCAGTTTGACGAATTTCGGTAATTCGGATATTAAGGAATCTATCTAGAGAATTTGTCCCATCAAATTTGAGGCATAAAACAGCACCCCTAGTTCATCGATCACGTACGGTGAAATTCCCTTCTCGACATAAATCAAACCGTTTTGCTTAACTGGACCGAGGATCGTCGGATAGACACGTACCCTACGTTCGCCACAGTGGCAACCCTCAATTGAGATATATTTTCCCGCCAACTGCAGACGCGCGTTATACACACCAGTAAAGTTTCAGTTAAGAGTCGAATTGTGGGGGTTAATCCGGGGATGACAAAAGCGGCGGTTACTCTAATTTAAATTGCACAGAGCTGTAGCGTAATTGCCGGTATTTGCTCACCATGGGGGAGGGTATAAGGGACCCTCTATAAGGGGACTACGATGCTTGGTTGTTTAGCAGATGTGCGGCGAGGAGCGAGGAGGAACTCATTGTAAACCACCCTCGGATTCACAGTGCCGCTCGATTTCGTGGTTGGTAATATCAACACGCGGTCCCCTCCCCTTTAACCTCCGGTATTATCGCGGACTTAATGAATGAACCGTTGGCTCTTGGCGAGCTCGACAACGATAACGAGGATGATAATGATAAACGATCTCTGTTCCTGCTGCTCCGAATCTTTGTCATCCCATCATATCTCATCTTCTGTTCTTCGTGAAGCCAGGGGAAGGACGGTAAGGCCTGCGTTCTCAAAGCAATCTGCAAGGCTGCTGGGCGTAGGCGCGAAGACGTCGGGAAGAGAAGCTTCCTCGAGGAAACCCTACACGTTATATTCACGTAAGTCACGAATTAAATTAACCCTCTAATAATAAGGTTTTTTATAAAGGATGTATGTAATAAACTGAGGTCGGGTCTAACTCAATGCTCTGTTTTGCTCATTTTTCATCTAATAAAAAATGGAAAAATAATAATATGAACATAATATATTATATAATAAGAATAAATAATGATACTTCTTCCTCTATTTATTTGTAGATAAAAAAATACACATAAGTGAAGAAGGTCAAATTCGATCAAAGCGAATATTAATGCCCTAATAATACTTTTGAATGAATCCTATAATTTCCAGTAAAAAATGTATTGTAATAAAGTTTAACTTTTACACACACACTGACTTTAAATAATTGTGATAAAACAAAAAATGCTTTAACTGACGAAACTATAGGATCACATTTGACCCAGACCAATTACTATTAAAGGGTTAAATTAGATTTTGATGTCATATCTTCTTTATTTTTCACTTTACTGTATCATTAAGACTGATTGAAAAAGACGTATACGGTAGCTATTAAGTAAAATAACAAATTGATGATTGCAGCCTGCCTGGAGGACAGTATGACATCGATCCGATGACCGAGTACGAGCGAGCGTATCACTTGGGCGAGAATTGCGACGAGATGCACGCCAAGTGTCCAGGTGTCTTTTGAATTGCTGCAATCAAGCGTGATCGTCTTACGCGGGCACGAAACGAGCAGTCATCACGAAGAACTCACTTTACTTTTCCCATCCCTTCAAATTACTGGAGCGCCTGAATTGCACACTCACAAACAGGTTACGATTTATACAAGCAAATTACAATAAATATTAAAGTGCTGTTTTATCTCAAGCAGCATAAAAAGATTTGCAAAAATAATTAAAATTACAGCAAGCTACTGATGAAAAACAATTTTTTGCAATTCCAATTTATTTAAATATAAAAATGTATAAATAGTTAATAGAATTTTCTTGTAACTACCATAATTATGAAATTAAAACGTTAATTTTAATTTTATTTAATTATGTGAGAAATTATCAATAACAAATATATTGAAAAATAATGAAATCGCAAAAAGATAAATTTAACGCATAAGGCAATAATTTGAATTTGTATAAACGATGATTTATTATTATTTCAAAATGCATTTCAAAAACATCCGTCATAAATTTCATTCGTCATGAATTAATCTATTTATATCATACATTAATCTATTGGGCCTGTCTCTCTCTTTCTGCACAGTTTGCAAAATCACAAGCCGTGACCTCCTAGAATTGAAGCGTTCTGAGTAGCTGCCGCGCGGTCTTTTTAGTTGAGAAGAAAGGAGGCAAAATATCGCGGTGTAAAAGCAAATAATATAGTAACCGTAGCTACGTGATGAGATCGACAACTATGTCGACAACAATGACGTCAGCAATTCAAATTATGCAGTCGACGTTATTCTTGGAATTTCCTCGTGACTACCAAATTGCTCGAATTACAACAGAACTTTCAACGCAAAGAGGAAAGAGAGAGAAAGAGGGACAAAGAAAGGAGAGAGAGGGGGAGGGAGAGAGAGAGAGAGAGAGAGGAGAGAGAGAGGAGACTCTTCAAAATATAAATTACTATATACTTTACAAAAATTATTCACTTGTTAACAAATATTTTCAAATATAATAACAATGTAATTGTAACATTATTTTTCCCGGAAGGCTATTATATAGTTTTTGCAAATACAACAAATAAGGAAATGTGTTCATCCTCAATTAATTTGAAACAGATATTTACTTCAGAATTTTATAACGAACTGTTTGGTGCTAATTATTTTCTCGAAGCCATTATCTTTGAAACAACGAATGTTAATTACAAATATTTTGTATAATCTTACGAAAAGCTACTATCAACGTACGTGAAGTTTCGGATAGATTCCACCGCAATGATACAACGCGACGTCAGTGCCAACATTCCGGCTGGGAGGCTTCAACTTCGGGGGATTACGATTTCGCGAATTGACGACAACTCGCGCTAATGACACACGATGTAAACCGCAGCTGACGTTCTCAGGAGGGGAATTGCATTACAGCTTACCATCACCGTACGTGCAAACACGATGTAATGCAATCGTCGTAACGTCGCATACGGTGAGGCAACACTCGACGGCATCACGGATGTCTCGGTGCTGCGGAAGTGCACGCCGCTTCACTGTGAGAGAAGCGTCCGTGTATATTATTCCGCGAATATGCGATCTATTATTGTAAGCTGAACAGACAAGGCCGCGTCTACTGGTTTCCTTAATGACGAATCAGACTGTTTACCCGAAATGGACTTCGGAACAGCGTTAAAAGTCGCGTACTCGAGGAAATAGACCGTAAGCAGGATAAATGCGTTGTTGCAACGCGAATCCAAGAGATGTTCCAGGCGTTTAGAGCACCGGGGACCACGAAAGTCTGACGCGAGAGTCATAAATCTATTACTTCCCTTATTACGATGGCAATTCTCTTCGCGTTACGTAGCAGTGGCGATTAAACAGAAATCCTGAGAAAGATCGCTCGATTTTAAGTGCCGGATAAATCACGCGGTTCCCCGTAAGGCCGCGCAGAGTGGCCGGATGGAACCGGCAGCGCGTCGTTGGACGAGAGAAAAAAAAAGGAAAAAGAACTGAAGCGGATAAGATCGAGGAGACCCGAAAGCCCAAAATGAAATTACCTTGCAGATGGAAGCTGCGAAGATGGTCAGAGCACACTCGGATCTCTGGAATTGGATAAAACAGGCAGCCCGTTCCTGAATATATTTCGCCAGATTTACGAAATTTAAAGGCTCTCTCGCTAGTGAATTGGTAGCTGCGGTAAGGACGATAGGAGGGAGAAAGGGAGGGAAAACGGAGACTCGATGAACCTCTCATAAAGAACACCCGAGCTTTCCGTGAAATTTTTCAAGATTAGCATGGAAAAGCCGGGGGACTCCGCAACGAGAGACAGCTTGTCAGATTTTAATGGCCTACGAGAAATCCGGAGAATTAATGAGCTCTCTCTCTCTCCCTCTCCCCCCTCTCTCCTTCTCTCTCCCTCTCCCTCTCTCCTTCTCCCTTTTCCTCTCCCCCTCCCTCTCTCTCCCCTCCCCCCCCCCCCCCCCCCCCCCCCCCTCTCACCCCCTCTCCGACGACCTCCATGAATGTGAAAACGACCGGGATAACGTACCGATTTGGTCGTTAAATAATTTTATTTGCGAAGAAACTTGCGCAATTATAACGAGACACGGTCGCAAATTACGCCATCTTGGGGTTTATTGAAACACTCCGAAATGCTTTACATTTGACACAAATCGGCGCAAGTCGACACAAGCGTCGTTCTATCCTTCTTGACATTTGGAGAATCACAAAGATAGAACGACACTTGTGTCGATTTATGTCATCAAATGGAAAGCACCCTCCGTTACACGTTTTTCAATATATTTTTTGTCATTTCTGTATTATATTTGTATTTTTCTGTATCTTAATTACTTAAAATATTCTCTTTTATACTGAAATATATTTTATAAGTACTTTGTATATACACACGACGGAATATTAAAATACGACGAGGACTGAAATTTATTCTGCGCATTGCCACCGGAAAGATATCTTACCGCGACATAAAATATGTCAGAGCAAAACGTATATATGTAGTACACGTATGAGATACGGACACACATACCTTATCATAACAGTATAAGCAGTTCTGCACGTTAGCTTGCGTATACGGCTAAAAAATTACGAAAAATTTAACTCTCGTTTATAATGTATACGTGACTTATGTATTAGGTTACAATTTTACGTCCGGGGAATAGATAACGCACCTCATTTGCGGTCGATTTTCGCATGCATGTAGAGTATACGTAAAAGTAATAGATATAACAAAGAGATGACTCGATTACAGAACTGCAATTAATGGCGTTTAATATGTCTACTTTGTGAATCTCATATCTTATTATCATGTACGGTAGAATTTTTATATAATGATAAAATAATGTGTAATACGATTAAATAAAATTACATATCTTTATAAGTAATATAATTAAAACATTTTTTTACTTTTTTTACATTATTACGTATATCATATAAAATTTTATATTCGATAAGATTCGTTTTTACATAGTAATTTTGAAACATTTGATATCAACTAAAGGTAACATAACATCTATGTTATAATTTCGCATTTAATAATATAATTGTTATGTACCACCACACACTGTTAGCTATCAAAAGAACAACGGTAAATCAATCTTTTGAATTAAATAACATTTTGTTATTTTTATAATTATCAAAATGTAAATCGATCCATTTCTGTGGTTAATTTTAAAGTAAAAAACATCCATATTAACGTACGCACTTAATAAATAATAAACTAAATTTAAAACAAATTTTTAATATGTTTTTTCAAATTAAATTGTTTAACTCCATTGTTTTAGTTAAATTAATATATTGGAGTAATGGTGACCTGAAAAATTATTTAAAATAACTCAAATTGTATATAATTTGACGTGAATTAAATAGCACGTATTATGTTACATTTGTATTTACATTTGTTGAATGCGAAATTATAACGTAAATATTATGTTATACTTTTAATTGATGTTAACTGGACTGTGGCAAAACCGATCTCTAATACCCATCAGATTGCTCTTGAAAAAATTGAGATAACTACCACGGCAATCACGGATGACCACCATGTTGTCAACGTGTTAAATTTTGACTCAAATTTTCGTCCTGCGACGAAAATCGTCTCTTGCCAAAGCCAATGTGCCAATTCACAGCGCAAACACAGGATCGGTAGCTGAACGACGCTGTCACGCCGTCAACGCCGTGGCGAGTCGCTTCTCGTGTGTGCACAAGTGCAATATTTCGATGTAACCGCGAAGGATGTTCCCGGGTTTTCTGAAAATGGTCTCTATCCCGTGACCTCCCGGGAGGGCTGGCCCGAGGTGGCGCAGAGCGAAAGGAGAAAGGGCGATTTTGCCCGGATAATTCCGAGAAATGAGAGCCCCGTGGCTCGTCCTGATTCTCACCGTGATCCTGGACCCGTTGTTGCTCCTGGGGGAGGCGGTATGTCACCGTAATGACACCAACTTAAGTGCCGCTGGCCAAAGGTCAGGAGAGACTCTGTCCAGACGGAGACGGGAGCTCACTTTTCCAAAGGGAAGCGCTTTCGTGGTGAGTTAGATGGTTGGATATTCACAACGGGCGGTAAGGGGTCATCTTTTGTTACGCTAGACTTTTATGAGGGTGTCATCGCTTGCCCTGAGGAGGTCGAGATCGGTTAAATCAGTTAGACGGATGAGGCTCCTCATTTTACCGCGATAACTGTGCTTTTATGAGAAGTTATCCCGAAGGTGGACATGTTCTATTAAAATCGCATTTATTCGTATAAAAAGTGAAATACGCGTTTCTTTTGCTCATTGATGATTATGCTTTATTCATTGAAATTATTTATTAGCGAATATAAAGAAGTATACATATATCTCCTGTTATAACCCAACAATAAATGAAACTATTACTAATGTATATAATTACTAATGTAAGAAATGGGTTACGCCGTGTCTGATGCGCCACTTGCGTTACACGTTACCTCTCTGACTTACACACTTACACTTTCCATTGCCTTCTTGTTGCACCTTAACATTAGATGTTTATTTATAAAATATGACGCGTGGAGCGGCTGTAATTTGTTAATGACGAGAAGAACGAGATCGTTGTGTTGACTGATCATTTTCTTTATTGTATAAAATCAATTAAAGAATCTAAGATACATTCAATAAACCTTTTGACCATTGAAATAATACGCTTAATAAATCTAATAAGAGAAACAAATCATCGCCCACCAATCGAAGAACTTCAAAAACGCTCGCGATCCAAGGCTTTTTCACTAATATATTTAAGAAAAAGAAAGTTTTTGTCTCTTCATAAATATTTTCTAATATAATTCTTTTCCATTTAAATTCGATTAAGGATGTATTAGTAGAGATTCGATTAAGGATGTATTATTCATATTAAATTGTAAATATTAATATATATGAAATTGCTTGTTTAGATGACTCTTGTTCTTCTAAAGGCTATTCAACTTAATGAGCCTAAAAACTGGAACTTAGACCTAGAATTCGATGTAATATGGCCTATACCTAGCCAGGAAGATTTGAAGAAGGTTACTATCAAAAGACCGTCTAAACTAAAACGGCGACATAGGCGCGAACTCTATGCTAATTTGGAATTAGCGTTGGACAGGTAAAAAAGAAATTATTTTTGTTTTATTTAAATCATGTTTCACGACTAAACTGAGATTTTTTAAAAATTTGTGAACATGGTCAAACATAAAATTAAAATACAATTTTAAATGTTTAATGAATTGTAAGAATAATATTTTTTTGTTAAATTATTTCGTAAGTTTGAAATTAAAGCAGACATTACGTATATATACATATTTACAATATTTAAGACAAGGAAAAAAGAGAGAGATATTTACTACAATCATTTGATAAATATATTATAATATTGATTTTATAATTAAATTTTATTGGACATGCATTAAATATTACAAACATGTTTTTATATCGTAAATGTATAATATCCAAAGCATCCTAGAAATTTTATGTTAACTTTTGTATGAAGATTAACATCGATTGTTATCCATTTTAGTCAAAATTTACCAGGACGATTATGCATTCTGCGCACAATTTGCGAAGCGAAAACGGTACTAAGTCCCCCAGGATTTTCAATTATCGAAGATGCTATACGAATTATTTTAAGGTAAGTTATATTCTCAGCATATCTTAAGATAAATCGATATTTACGAATTTGAGATTAGCACTTTACACAGTCTATCAAATGACTTTAAACTTTAAAATAAATTACAATGCATTGTAACAAAAAAATTTATTGTAGTGTCATATTGTTAAAATAATAAACCTTTAAGATTAGAAAATTAGAAATGTTGTATGTTTTAGAAATTTCGAAGATGCTGATAATTACGATTGCTACGATATTGCATATCGAACGAGTGATTGTGAGGTTGTTTATCCTTGTCCATTTTCACTCTTGAAATTATTGTTATATAATTTATATACAGGGGAAACGTGAGAGATAGCCAATTAAAAAGTCAAATTGATAATAAAACTGTGTATAAATTGTGTAACGTAATCCATTAAATTTCATATTTAATTAGCGTAGTTTTTTGTTGTAGGCGAAAAATCTGTGATATTCCCGATATTACTGCGCGAATAAATACCTAAAAATGTATGCATCAAAAGTCATCGATAAAACACAATGAAATAAAGTAAATCTAGAAAAAAACGAGTAATTCAATCCATGTACATTCCCATGTAATTTTTATTTGATATTTCTTAAAATTATTATTGGCAAAAATAGTTATCAAATTAAATAGTTATCGCTAGAAATTAATTCCTAAAATGCGTAAATTCCTAGATATTTTCTTTTTTGTGATGTAATAAACCGCAATTCTGATCAAGCGAACATTTCAATTGAAAATTTCAAATTATATTACACATAAAGTACATTTATCATTAAACTAGTGTAATTAAGCGAACAACGTTTATTATTAGTTCACTAATACAAGTAAAATAATGGAATTGGTTTCATATTTGAAATTATTTTCCCGATATGCTTTTATTGATGGCCTTATTATTTCGAATGCATATTGCCACTGGCAGTCGAGTTTATAACTTTCTTTCCTCCATAGATAAATAAGTTTCTATTTCAGTACTCGTAATTAATTAATCTAATAGTTCCATGTGTTTCTGTGACAAAATTAATGAATCCAAATTGCATCTAAAACAAATCTGACAGCGTGAACTTGTGAAACATAAATAATGAAAATAAACTCTATCCAAGTTTCTACATTTTTTAAGCAATGTAATGTTTTATTAAGACATGTATATGTATAATATGTTCATATATAATCCTTTTTAAATTAGTAACTTAAAATGATTTTTTAGAGACAAATTTTTAATTTTTTCTATTGCAAATTTAATTCTTTTTTTATAATTTAAAAGAATTTGTGATTTTTTTTTAAATTTTGATCTTTACTTTAATATTACTCCAAGCTGTAAATAATATCATTTTTATTCAACGATAAGAAGTTCCTTTTTTAAAAAACGTCAAGTTTTCGAAACACGCCTATGATTCACTGCATAAATGATGCCAGGAAATCAGTGAAAATGAAAGAATAGTAATCGGAAAAATCTTATCGCAGTAATGATAAACGTTCTCAAATTATAGACTGTGAAATACGAAAGTGAATGTATATACGTATACGGAGAAAGATACTCGACACCCTCACACATAGCTGATACAACCGGAAAAACGTTAATCGCACTAATAGTGGCGGCAATATTTTACGTTCACACCCAGCTACGTGTTTCGGCTCTTGAGCCGTTAATCGTTTGCTAAATAAAGCCAGAGGAACGGGAAGCCCATGCGCAGCTGGACGTTAATGAATTCGACAATGCTCCAAGCTCGCCTAACTGCAATAATAACGGTCGTTCCGGGCCGGACTGGACTGAACAGGGAGATCATTCACCGGGTAACTCTCGTGGACGAGCACCGTAGAAGATCAAAATAAGCGAGCAGGTAAGCCCGAGGATATCCGCTTAATTCGACGACCGGTCGGTCGGTCGGTCGATATGAAATAAAACAGCTCGTTTCCATTCCATTTTCGTTTGTGTCCGCGGATGCGGAGATTCCGAATATTGACCGGAATAATTGGCTGCGAACGTATCTGTCGAATTCGCGTATGATCGAATAGGGCTTGCGGGAGTCTCGTGAATTTACATACTGATATTTAACATACGGGGATTATTTTTGTACGCGATGTTTTTTCAAATCGTGATCGCTATTTGCAAAAGGCATCGATTCTCGGGAAAGCGTGAAAGAGAAATACAATGTATTCTGCAAATTATATTGTTATTAATTGTAATCGTCAATCATAATTGATTTAGATTAATTGGAATAATTTAATACTGCTATTAGCATTTAAAATTCCGATTTAATATGTAAAATCTGTCCTTTCATTTATCGTTTCATCGAGCCGATTCGATAAAAGCGGCTTGATATCGTTTTGCTTTAATGAATTTGCGGATGAAGTACGTCAGGCGTAACGAAAGAAGTGACGTTTCCAATATTCGATGTAGTCGCATGAGGGAACGGAGAAAGAGAGAGTAAATGACGATGAAAAAGAAAGTTTGCCAGACACATCGATAATACAAGGCAGCCCCAAGCCGATTACTCATGCTCTTGTCACGCGGAAAATCAAACGATATTTCTTACTTTTACGTAATTTTGCTAATACATTTCATTAACTTTCTATTGAAGGATTTTTTCAACAAGTTTAGTTTTGAATTTAACCGATTCGTAATTTAATTGATTAATTTAATAAGCTAATTAATTAATCTATTTACATTGCACATTCCGGCGATATTACTGGCAGATTGATATTTAATCGTCTTTAAAATCTCATGCTGTAATCTCAACAGCGGAAAATAGCGTATACATCTAAAAGAACATATATATAGTCGATCATAAAATGAATTATCAAGGCATATCTGCGCAAAATACATAATCAAAGTATTCGAAATACAAAATACAAAACACTTTCAATCTTTCGATTTTAAAATACAAAATTTAAAATACTTTCAAAATTCGTATTTCAAATACAAAATACTTTTTTCAATACAACATACAAAATGTTTCAAAAAATTTTTTTTAGTACAAAATACTTTTTTTAAGTATCTTAAATAGAAAAATACTTTTTTTAAGTATCTTAAATACGTCCAAAATTTGTATTTCAAATATAAAATATTTTTTTTTAATACAAAATACAAAGTATTTTCAAAATTTTATTTAAAATACAAAATATTTTTTAATACAATATACTTCAAAATTTTTTTGCGTTCCCGGCACTTTTCCCATTAGGCACGACTGCAATATCAATGTTCTTCTCTGTCTTATGCCTGTTCTGCAATAGAGTCGCAAGTCGTTAGCCGTAAGAAATTGACCAATCACAGTTAAGTGTAAGAAGAATAATCGACTATAATTAATTAATTTCTTATGGCTTACCGCTTACGACTCTATTATAGAACAGATCTTAAAGGTTCTCTACATAGAAGTCATAGACGGTCGTGGAGTCTTAAGTCGGAAACCAACCAATCACAATCAAATATAAAGAGAATACTCGATTAGAATTGGTCAGTTTCCTATGGCTTAAGACTCTACGACCGTCTACGACTTCTATGTAAAGGACCCTTTACTCTACATCACGACTACGACAATTACATCTTGTTACATCTCATTTTCTAGCATAACCCTAACGTTTCCGAACGCAGCTAGTAGGTCTGTTCGCGTTGTTTCAAGGATTATTATCAAGAATTTTTTTTTGGCATCTCAAATACAAAATACATCGAATGATCTTCTTGAAATACAAAATACAAAATACATTTTATATTGTATTTGAAATACAATATTTGAAATACAAATTGTATTTCAAATATCGTATTTCAAATACAAGTATTTGAAATGTACCCAGCCCTGGAAACACACATTGAACGAGACGCAGGTAAACAGCTTGCTGTGTTCCGTCGGGCCGTAGGGTATCGTAGCCGTCACCGATCGATCATTCCCCGCCCGTCATTTTTCCACGGTGAGCTAATTTCCTACTTCCTAAAGAGCTTATACCGAAGTGAGTTATGAGATATTTTTACCTCGAAGGATCGGTCTCCCGTCCTACGCAGGAAGTTCTATTTGCCTCGCCGTTACACGAAAATACTCGGTCAACCCTCGGACGCGCCCCCGCGACCACGATCGAACGATTTTCTTGGGCAATTTCCTGCCGTAGGGAAGATTATGTCAACTATATCCGTAGAACTTCGTGAACCTTGCACGTCAGTCTTGATGTGGTCGGTACGTCGACACGGTTAAATTGATAATAATCAATGATATCCGGCCAATACATACAGTGAGTAAAAAGTATTCGTATACAGAGAAAATTTTTTTTAAAAAACTTTATTTTTAAAAAGTAAATATTATTCAACGAGAAATGAATCAGCGAATCAATATTGATATGATGATTTCAACATCAATTTGATGTCGATTCGACGTTTAATTGACGATCATTTCTTGCTGGGTAATCAACAATTTATTCATAAAGAGTAAAATAGACTCTATGTTTCTTAAAATTATATATATCAAAAAGATGTGTATTAATTATAGAATATACGAGATCTGATAAAAAAATAAGCGGATTTTTGTAATTACTCGGCAACGTGCGGTTTGCAGCACTACAATCGTTATAATCTTCCGAATAATTGGCTTTTTTAAAATTGTTTACATCTTGTTTAGTTTCATCAGAGTTATTGCTATTTGAGTGCAACGTGTTTCAGTGTTCGTGGCGATTTTCGCCTCGAAATGAATTTTTGCAATTTTTGCCTTAAGGTCAAACAATCAACCATCAGTACTATGTAACAATTATTCATACAGTCGAGAAATTTAGTTTCTAAAATCAGGAATACATACGAAGCTCGTTTGTTTCTGTTAGAACAAAATATATTCATCGTATAAAATTGCTAATTAATGTTTATTTTCTGCAAATAATACTTTTTTTTGCACTATATAACATACCTATATACATATAAATTTAACATTTCATGCATTCCAAACAATTCACTCAAATTTATGTGTAATAGGCTTTCTACAATAAGAAGCCATTACCTAATCTTTAAATCTAAATTAATCAATCAAATCGATTATTCTTTTCACATTCAATTGTAATTGGTCGATTTCTTATGATTTATATTGTTTATAATATAGAGATATAAAAATATATATGTATATAGAGATCGAAAAAATCTAAGTATCAATTTAACAGAAACTATTTAAATAACATAACCACACATTATGTTAAATTAATACTTAAATATATTAAAAAAGTCAACACAAAAGTTTAACAAGAACTTTAATCGGCCGTTCCCAACACAAATAAATACGAAATGTGTTCTACTGTTGTATATATATATTGTATGTGTATCTTTAGCTTTGAATGTTTATTGAAACAAAATAAGCCTAGAATTTATTCAAACTGATTATCCACTTATTAAATATCCATAAAAGATAATGATACTTGATCTCTATATGTTACATATTATAAGCGCAAGGATTATGTTTCAATTTAATCGCTCTATGTAGATTTCAGCGCAACGTAATTATCGCTTATGCAAATATTATATTGAATCTCTTAATTCATTATATAACATGGTAATTGTAGTTTCTGTGACGATGTACTAAAACATGGACCCATCTCATTTTTGTAAACGTACATTTCAAATCGCTCCGTTAAATCTCATGTTAGATGATGCGTACAAAACGATTATTTAAGGAATACGCATTGATCCGAATTAACTTACACGACATTTCCTAATAGTTACCCTCCATTTATGCGTCGCCTGCAGTAAACTTGAAATGAGATCAAGGATGGAGCACTAGCGAACAACGTTTCTCGTTGATCAGAATAGAATTTATCGAATTTCGAGCTCAAATCGAAAACGACCGCTACATCTAATCAGACTTGTTTCACGGGATATGGTGAACGGGGTTGGCGAGATCTGGACGATACTGACGGATGCGGACCGATCGATTATTGGTTTTCATCGGATGCGGGGTAGACGATGTATTATTGTATTGGCGGAAAGTCGACGGATCTCAATCTGCAAAAATAGACCGCGTTCCTTCATATCCTTTGATAACTCGCTCGCTAAATTATATGAACAACAAGATGGACCATTCTCACGCAAACTCGCGAAAAGTCGATTATTCTGTCTTTATTTCTAAAAATTGTTAACAACGCATCTTGAAACGTCGAATTTCGCGCGATCATGTCTATATGGAAAAAAAGATTTGGTTAAAGTATCTAAAATTTTAACTAGATACTTTGAAAATAATTTTGTTAGACTATCAAAATATTTATGTAAAAATCTCAAGCAAGATGAACAATGTTGTAAAAAGTTTTGACATTCTAACAGTCAGTTTGAACATCCTAGATAATTATTTTGATGATCTAACAAAATTATTTTCAGATCTGTATCTATAATATCTAAATTTTTAAATACGTCAGCAAAATCATTCTGTGTAATAAAGCAACATTTTATGTAAATCCTGCATCATACACGTCGTATTACGAGTAAGTTATCGACAAAATGACGTTAACGAACTTACGTCTCGGATGTATTGTTCATAAACAGTTTCTCTACGCATCGATTCTCCAGTATAACAAATTTTCCAGCATCCTACGTTGAAGACCATGGCACATTAATAATCCCGCGCTGTTGCAATTAATTGGCTGCTGAAGGTGGTTTGCAATTTGAGCGAGCAATGTTTTGGCGTGATTATGTACCTGCGCCGAGGTAATAAGATCTATATTGGCGGGAATATCCGACGTCGAGAACAGTAATATTCGCTGACAGAACAAACGATGTACATTGCGAAGGAAACGTACAGTACGGCGGGAAATTAACACGATGTACGTAAAGCCACGCACTGAGAATTACCTTGGTGAGAATGTTGCATATCGTTTTCTAAATCGCAGAGGAAGATCGCGTTGAAATGTACACAACCGCAAAAAGATCCTTATTTTCATTCTCATCATTTGATGAGAATGATTCCTCGGTCTAGTTTCGAAACTTCGAAGTTTCGACACAAGATAAGAGAGGTCACGGAGAGGAATGCGACAATATCCTGCCTGTCGTGACGCGGACGAGCAAAATTCCCTGACAGGAAGAGAGCGGGCAACCTCCCGCAGGATCCACGAGATTCGTGGCCGGAAACGCAAGGACGGTGATCGATGTATAATCACGTGAGAATGTACAATTCTTCTCCCTACGGTGTACCATGCACCGTGTAACGCTCTCGCGGCGTGCACACGTATTCCCTTGCCAGGAAGGAAAACTAATGCTAGCAATTCGGAAGTTTTCCGGGTTAACGTTGAGAAAGAATAGCGATTGCTAGTGCCCTACCGCGGAACGAAAAATTAATTTTGCATCCACGATAAAACGCACGCTTTCTCAGACCGTAAATTCCTTAACCCTTTATAGTCTAAATTTTTTAAACGCTCTCTGACCACTTCCAAAACACATTTGTTATTTACAATACCTAACGTTTATTTTCTTTACCAAAGAAAAAATTGCGTTACTTTAATTCTCCGACTATGTGAAATTTCCACCTTTCGTCTGCAACCTGGGTCTTCAATTTTCAATGCAGACTTTTATATTATTAATTCGGGACTTGTAAAAATCTGAAAAATTTGTGTATACTTGTGAAAGTTTTAACAACGAGTTTTTACTATTATTGGAGTTGGATCGTATTTTACTTATTTTTCACAAATTTAAATTTATTTATCAAAATTCACAAACAAAAAAATCAAATGTACCTGTAAAGTCTGACACTACCGGAGGAGGGTTCATTTTAATTCATAATCGTATAGAAAAATCTTATATTAGAAGCGCAGGAAAACATAAATGAAAAGATATAAAATATTCAATAGAATTTTTTAAGTCCTTATAAAATTTAACCAAATTTAGAATTAATTTTTCTAACATGCGTTCTCGCAATTTTCTATCATTCATACCTTGATACCAATTTAAATCTCACGTTAACTAGAGAAATGATTTTGCACGTTACATCATAGTAGATCTGATGTTTAATTCCGAGATCAGGCGACGCGAAACATCGAATTAAAGTTCCAAGTCGGCTCTTAAATACCTGCGAGCTCGCGATAAATCCAGCCATTGGAGCGTAGCCGACCGGATTATTTATCCCAAGATTATTTCCTCGTACAATTCCAACTTCCGGTCTAATCCTCCCGCCGATCGCTAACGCCCAGCCCGGAGTCACCAGCCCGAATCACGAACCCGGTGGTTTACGGCAGTTCGCTCCTCGCGATCGCGGGCAAAAAGACGGTATTACCGGCGTCGCTCATGGGCTGCTTTTATTTCAGGAAAGTCGTCGAACAATTTCTCAACGGATTATACCGAGATTTGCTCTCCGGAAAGTTGGGTAATTCCTTTACAAGTTCGCGCTAGAAGAAGTTTCATCCCCGCCGCCCACCTTCACCCTGTCGATCCACCGTCCGTCTCTCGCATTCTCTTTTTCCGTCTTGCACCCTACGAGGACAATGGGAATAATTTCCTTTCGCTTCAAGGCGCCTTCCTGACGCGATGAAATTAGCGGTTCGGTTTCTGCGGATTCTCAAATCTGGATTAACAAGATATCGTTTAAAAAAGTGACAGATGAGCTTCAGTAGCATCAATCTATGTAGCTAACGCAACCGTCTCAAAAGAACTTCTGCTTTTAATAAGAGACGAGACACATTACGTAGTAATGGCTATATAATTCATATGATATAAAATTTTATGTAATTTATATGTAGGAACATTATATTTCTCAAATATTTCATAAAAATGCATCGGTTTACTTGTTTAATTCCTGATTCAACATGTACGATATGCTTTTTACAGAATAGCAATGGATTACAATGCCAAGTACCTGATATTTTTAGTTCTCTGCCTAGTATTATCCGAGTACGAAGCGGACAATAAATACCGGACGAATCTTTCGAGGAAACGACGTTATGTTGTTTTTCCCGAAGGCTCCACATTTTCCGTAAGTACTGCACAATACCGATCCATTATCGCAAATAATTTTTTAGATTTCCACTTAAACTCAAAACGGTATTATTATTCATAGCGGCAGAAATCATTATGCTAATGTTAGCTTAAATAACAGATTTTTACAATACGTTAAATATTAATTTAAATGCAAATGTAACGGCTGCATTAATTAATTTAACATTTAGTTGTAAGAGACGTCGCTCGAAAGTTACTGTGTGCGGTAATTAACTCGATAATTAATTACTTACCGATTGAATGCACTTGCCAGTAGATAATTCTGAGATTATATGGTAGAATCATTACATTTTATTATTTTTAACATATTATAGAGCGCTGTAATATTTTTACATACAATCGAAATGATTTTCGAACGATAAATGATAATTTGATTAACAACTATCGAAATTTTTTTTTTTAAACATAATAATTAACTTCTAAGTTTATTATATAACTTTATTTATAACTGGGAGACCAATCAGAAGACACGATAATGTCTCGGCCCTAAGATAAAACGAACCGGCAAATTGCGGGGGACCGAGATTATTATATCTCAATAAGATCAAAACCGATCACGTTCTATGTACGCTTAATCGATAGCTTCGGTTGAATAGTACGTGCTTTATTTTTTTTTCTACGTGCCCTACGAGCAGAGATATTGCAACACAAAATTCGAATCTGAAGCTTTTAATATAAGATATGTCGTCGTCGTCATTGTCATTGTCGCTGATACAGAGTAGGGGAAATGTCCTTTTAAAATTTTTGGTGCAAGAGGCAAATGTAACGCTAGCAATACGTTCGTTTTTCTTTTGACTACATAGCAAATCTGACAATCTGATGAGCGATGTGATTCTACTTATTGACGCAATGTATATGACTTCGGTTTTACTTTATATAAGTTTTTATATTATTTTTGTACAAGTTAATATTTTTGATAATCATTTGGCTATTCATTACATAACTAATTTGGCATTTGAATAAAGAAGAACAAGCTAAATTGTCGGAAATCACCATCTTGGAATTTCGAAATGTTTATTTTATTCGTTTCGTTACATTCACGCGAAAAAATAAAAAGTTTTCTCTGCATCCGAACAGCCGATGTAGGCTCTGATGGGCTTTTTTATATTTTGCACGCATATATATATATATATATATATATATATATATATATATATATATATCATACGCTGGATGCTTTTACTCCCAATTTTTCTTATTTTTTTATTCTAAATATTACGTTCATGTTTTTAATTCTATGTTACTGTACCGTGATCTAGCAGCACCAAATGCTTTTACGTGAAAAATTTTTCTATTTAAATGAAATATTTTTATTTTATATTAGTTTTTTTTAATTCTTTTTAGTAACGCTTGAATTGAGCAAGATAACGCAATTTTATGATATAATAATATTTTGAAGGAGAATTAAATAATTACTACTTTGGTTCGAAGAGAAAATGTCTTTGAATGAACTATGATATAATAACTTCTTTTAAGAAGAATTGAAGCCATTTTTGGATTGGAATAGGAAAATTCTTCAATAGGAATACAAAGATATGTACTTAGATTTTATTGTATAAAAATTAAAGATGGTACTATTTAAATTATATTATTAAATTTGGTATGGGATTTAACTTGGCGCAGATTGTTGATATCAAATCTTTTATATAAATGATACATATTATTAAAATTATATAACTCTTATATAATAACTTCTTTATTGTAAAATGTTTTAGGAAGTATTATAAAATGTTGTAGAAAACTACATTATTCCTTATCTTGAGGAATAAAAATTTGAAAAAGAATTGTGGATTTTATATTAATGATCGTAATAATTATGCAAATACACAAATGAAAAAAGGATAGAATCATTGTGCAACTTAATGTATTGCAGGTTGCTCTCTGCTTGACGGTGCACACTCTAACTCCGGACGATGTCTTCACAGAAGGTCTTAATTGGGGTATCTCCTATGACTTACCCAACGAGAGCAAGCCTGCCTTAGAGCCTTTCTTAGAGCTAAGGAACGATAAACATAAAACAAGCAACAAGCATGATCGATACGGTTCTACTATGATCGCTAATAGATACGGCGCCCTAAATTCAGACTGGAATAACAACGTCAGGCAGCATTTCGTACCTGGTAAAAAAAAGTATCGCAAGTCAGAATACTATTACTTGCAAAGGAGACACCGGAGGGAGCTTTACAATAAACTGGAGGTCGTCATGAACGCGTAGGTAGCCTCGCTTATTTTTGCGAAACTCGTAATAAATAAATATGATTAAAGAAAAAGTTAATTTGCAAGGCCAAGAAGAGACTTGTTTTACATGAAACTCGTAATAAATAAATGAACAACTCAAGAAATTAGTCAAACTAACAAGAGAATTTCTTAAAGCAATCTAATTTCCAAATCTGTTCCATAAACAGACAAAATTATGGCGTATTATACATTCAGAAAAAAATCACTGCATAAGAATATTAAGTGTAATTACATTTATTTTCAAGTAATAAAGGATTGTATTTTTTGCGATAAATGAAAATTTGTTCCAAGAAATAATTCTTAGTTTGAATTTCATAAAGCTCCCGGTAACTCGCGTTGAAGATTGAGTATTCGTAGAGCACTCTGTGATCGATAATACATAATAACGTGAATGATTGGATATTAAACAAATTGTGATCATAACGACGATGTAATTATATAATTATCAATGTTCTGAATTACGATCCGATTAATTCTGCACCTAGTAACGATTAATAACATCCGCGTTAAAACAACAATTTCTCATGATCAACGTTTTGTACTCATCATTATCCATTCAAATTAATCTATTAACCTGGATTTCTAACGAATCTATTAACCTGGATTTCAACATCTTGAAGGGAGCAACGAATTTTCGCGAAACACCCTCAGATGAGAGACACGCTTGGTAATAAAATGAAACGGCGGTTTTAGCGGCTCCAGAGCGATCGAACAGCCGTCTCGTCTCTTTATGGAGACCCGTCAAAGCACCTCGGTTTCCTTCCGTGTTATCTATCGCGACGTACCGACGTATCGACCGCATTAACAGGGGAAAAGCCGATACATCGCGATAATGATGGCGAGACCGAACTCTTCATACCGCATGTCGGTCGAAGAGATGCACTATTATCACGTCACGTGAGCTTACAATTTGTCAAGTCATATTGTATTATCGGATGTACGACGGTAGCAATTACGCAGTGGGATTTAGTCAATTAATTTTAATTGTTCGACGAAGACTCGAACCGCGCGAGTTTTATCGGAACGCTAATATTAATCGTTTTCAATACCAATTCTGATATTTTACAATATTAAAAAGCCTTTTCCTGGCAATCTTAAATCAATAATTTAATTCATTATATTTATTCGCACAATTGAGAATATGTACATTTACATATATTTTTATATTGCCTTAGCATTTCCAGTAAATATTCCTTTTAAATCGCACGTGAAACTTTGTTGTAATTTGTCAGAGCCAATCTTTTTTCTTTGCGAAAATATGACTTGAGACACTTTTTTTATCGTAATTTCATCGACTTTCTAAGTAGACAAGAACAATCTTACATTTAACGAACATCGCTGTACATATTAATGAAAAGATAAATCCGAGTTATTTATAGCTCACAAAGCAAATAACTTTGCGACTGCAACTAATGTTGCAAGACGACAAAAAGAAACCATTTGTCGAGCCTCGCATAATTCAGCGAAACGCGTTTATTACAGCGTCCCTCACGACGCTTTTAAAGACGTTTATCGAACGACATTTAGCAGCGCCATTTACTCTATCCCGCCCGAGATAACGAGACGAGCGTTAGAGTATTGCGGCTAATATCCGTATAAAATCATTCACCCCTTCGCTGGGAAGATGCTAAAGTGGTGGTTTATGCCCGGCGTCTTATAGCGACCGTTTGGGTTATGCAAGGATAGTTTTCTCTATATATATAAGGGTGTATATGTAGGAGGAAGGGGGGAAACGTCGCCGGTGGTTTATAAGGGATTGGTCGGTGGTGGTAGTGCCGTTGGTGCGGCTTAAGGGTGGCATGAATCAGAGGGTGGCGCTTCCACGGCCCGCGGAACGGCGACGGGGAGTTGTTTCTGAACGGATCTGGCGGACCATTTATCCGCTTCTCAGGCAACCGACACCGGAAAATAGTTTCTCTCTCTTCCACGGCCGAGGCCACATAACTAGATTTATATCTTCTGCCAGAGTGGTCCGATTATTTTCATCGGCGACGTTACGTTTCTGGTCATACAAGGACCTAGACAACAGCAGCCGAGAGTTTTTTCTCGAGAAACACGGTGCCGAAAATATTTAACTTGGGAATCTTCATAATAACATTGGTGACAGTTTGTGAAGAAATGCTCTGAAAACATGACTCGTAGTGCGGAATTTAATGCTGAGCGTCTTACTTCTCTTGTTAAAAGTATATTTAAGCGAATTTTTTTAACTGATTGCTATAACAAAGAGTAGAATAACGATGTAAAATCCATTAAGAAATACTCATTCATAACTAATGAATTAGATTTTGTAAATAAAAATATGTTTTTATTTTTATAAGAAATTAAAAATATTTTTAATTTTTATTTGGAGTTTTATAAAAATAATAAAAGAATGGCAATGATATAATAATAAGAAAGAGTGAATATAAGAATAATAAAAGAGAGAGAATAGACTAATAAGAATAAATGTGTATTTAAATGTCTCATTATTGTCAAAGAAAATTGGGACGTTATATTTAGAGAATTTGTAAATTAATTATAAATATACGAATGAGATAAGTTTAAATGACATTTGCATAACGTAAAAGAATGAATCGGTTCAAATGGCATATCAGATTGGCTATATTAGGCTGACAGTTTAATTTTATCTTGTCTCTTCGGGAGATCCACTTTTCATTAAGATCTCCCCTACAAATTAAATAGCCGGCACATTTACACAAATTACCAATTATTCAGGTTCGTCGATTGCTTGTGATAAATGACTCGTCTTGTTTTTCCACCTACAAACACAAATATTCATATTTCCCTTTTTGTGCAATGTAATCAAACGATTAAACGTGCAGTTATATAATCTAGAAAGACGTTTCCTTTAAAATTCTTAACTTTTTATCAGAACAGAGTTTTTGAAGAAGGAGATTAAAGAAGACGCAATATTGTTCCGTAATATCGTTCTTCCTTTTGAAGTCAATAGGAAAATCTGATAATTATTATCTCCATCCAACATAGTCTACTCAAGATTGTTTCCGGATATACAAAGTAGCAGTAATATGCAGAAAAATTACTATCGCGATCCGATAATCCAAAGATATGACGAAAAAAAAACGAGTCGAGAGATTGAATTTAATGAGAGATGAAGCAGACTTTTAAAACTTTTTTTAGAGTACAAAATGCGTCCTAAAAACGCTTTTTAATCTTTGGCGGAAAACTGTACGAGGCACGGATCCGTGGTTCTTTCTTTTTAGGATTAATAAGTTCGCTAAGAGTTACCGAGAAGATAAATTATTACGTTCTCTTTTCGAGCTTCTGTTTATGTAAACCATATTAATCATATTTATTGACTAATTTGAATTTATAAGTTTTCATTAAAAAGGAGTTTTTATTCATTAAAATTCATGGATACATATCTAATCACCTCTCTCGCAAGCGTTTTTTAAGATAGATCTGATTTTAAGATAGACATTATACATACATTTACAGAAGTTTCTCTATTCTCTTTCAGAATGGGCTTTGATGGCAGAACGTGTGTTCTACGCGCGCTTTGCGAAGCATCTCAACGATTAATGCCAAAGGGAAACACCTTAATAGAAGAAATGATGAGAATATCATTCTCGTAAGGATTTTAAATGAGATAGATAAGAGGGTATGGCAAATATGCGTTTCGAAAAGTCGTGGTATTAGTATTTTCTTTTTCGAATTTTTTCCTCTACATTTCACTTTAAGAATTCATGAATATTAACTGCCGCGTAACTTTAAAATAATGTGATTTAAGAGACAGGAAGAGAAGGGAGAAAAGAACAAATACGATGGAAAATGTAGTTAACTGATACTAAAAAGATGTAAGATTTATAACGCTAAATAAATAAAAGCTAGATAAATAACTTTCCTTAAAATGAAATACAAACTATTTAAAAAATTTGTTGATAAATGCGAAATTGTTTTTTATATAAAAATTGATAGTAAAAAGTGTAGAATTTTTTTCCCTTTAATATTAGTCCGAAAATAAAAATTCTATTGTCCACTTGACATTAATTGGCCGATATAGTTTTGTTATTTGTTCTCTCGTTCGTGAACAACTCTTCACTTTCTATCGTTTGCACAGACACAAAAGTTATCGAGAACGTTTCGACATTTTTTGCTTGTATAATTCGTTATTAGCACTTGAAACCCATCTATTTGAAACACATGTTTTACGTAAAATCGTATATCTACTGTAATATCACAAGTAGAGATGATGACTTTTGTAAAAAATTTATCTATGCGATAAATTGCTTTTTTTACGACTGTACGTATACTTCAACTTTCTTCTAAAAATTGTATCATAAAACTACCCCAATTCTCCTAATTAAATTTTCTATATTTTTTATTCAATTTCATTCAATGAAAACTCTGTTTAAAAAACGTGCCTCAGAACGTTATGTGCCAATTTACTTTTACTCCATTTCTTCTAAGTTAAATTTATAAATAGTTATTATAAATAGATTCCCTCCTGAGAGACTCTATATGATAGAGATTGCTCTATCATTCTAGAATATTTCAGATGTAATTTCTTGCTGGATGAGAACCAAGACACGACCCTTGGTCTGCCTTTCCTCCTCGTCGATTTTCCGTAGAAAATCCATGACCCTTCGAAGTGTAATTCGATCATTGCCATGATGTAGACTGGTGAACGCATGGCTTACAATCTAAAAGATAACTCGTTTCGCCTTTCTCGTTATAGATTACCTCTGAAGAGAGTGTTCTCCTTCGAGCCAGAGGAGCATCGCACGTACACCAAGGCTCATAAAGCCGGCCACGAGGGCAAAGATTGCGCGGCCATGTTTCCCGGGTGCAGTTTCTCCCTCATCGACTTGGCCCTCGGGAAATATAACGCACCTCCATCCGACCACTCCGGAGATGCTGTGGACCACACCGGAACTTTCGGCACGGAGGTCGAACCTACCGTAGATTGGCCGAGATATAACATGAGGTAACGTGTTGCATGCAAACAGCAGTCTGATTTCGACGCTGTGCAGAATAACCTTGCAATGCTAATAATGACAACTCGCCTTCGACTGAGATAAACGATCACCATGGACATCAGAAAGATGCAAGTTGAATAGACTTTGTAATTTAAAGTACACAGATAAAAAGGTTTTATTTCCTGCCTCGATTGTTTCTATTATCGTACTCTATATGTGTACAAAGCAGCGAAGACATCAAAATATCGGAAGAAAATTTTCTAATAACTATGTATCTCTCGCACTGTAATAATGTTAATGATAATTAATGTTGCTATTTGTCCTTTATTGCTTATTATTATCGCGTTTAAAAGCACAAATGCGAATTATGTTCAAACAACTAATACGCGATTTACGAGTATATACATCATTAAACAGAATGATGCGAATAACAGAGTTGAAAGTGGAAAGTGGGACACTGAAAACCGAAGGGGAAACATTTCACATGGCGCCAACGAGGTGGATACAGTTGATATGTCTCGTAATACGAGCTATAACTACGTTGTTCATTACATTGTTATTGTGTAGGATAGTATGATTTAACTAATTGGGTAGGATTGTATTGGATTGAACAACATGGATCAGCAAAAAAGAGAAAATATATCGGGAACCAATAAGAGGAGAATGAAAAAGGAAAGCTTAAGAACTATCGGAATTTAAAGAAATGTATTCTGTAAGTCTTTTCCGTTTCTGCAAGTATTTCTCGCCAATACGGTATATGATATTTTTAGAATACAGAAATCTCTTTACATTTCACGGCATTGTTACTCAAGACTTACAATACTGGTTTAAAATTAGAAATTTATATTTTAATAAAAATGAAAAGAATGATAAAGAAATAAAATTTAGTAATAAATCGATTAAGAGGCAAAGATATATCGTTCATTTGTTACAAAATGACACAACTTCGAAAATAAAGTTGTCTAGAAAATGAGTTCAAATGTTTTGAAACATTAAAACTTTTGGAATATAATCTTAAAATACAATGTTAATTAATAACTAATTGTAGTGAAACAAAAGTATGTACCTTCTTTTTTCTTTATATATGTCCATTCTTTTTCTACAATCAACGTAAAAATATGTTGACAATTATTGAGTTAGGTCGTTGTTGAGAGTATTTCGATTTTTATTATAGCACTTAATGAGAAAATAATCCCGATTATTTATGTGCAATAAAAAGAGAGTATTTATAGTATATTTTTAATTACATTAATCATCGTTTATAAATGGGCATTGCAAGTGTCGATTGTTTCAGAATGCGAGGCTCATATTGCGAGTAACTCATAAATTACGAAATTCAAACATATGCGCAGATGCAATTCGAATGTGAATAAAGCCATATTTCACATTTATAAAATTGCACTTAGAACATAATTAATATTTTATGCATAGTACGAATTATTAAGCATTTAATAATTTTTAATTATTTATAATAAAATATATAAATAAAATTTTGAAATATAACAAATATAATTAAAATATAATTGTAAATAAAATGTGATCGCAGATTTAGACTATTTATTTTATTCTAACAATATTTATTTTAACTATATATCTATTTATTTTAACAATCTCTTCGAAATTTAATTAAAACGTTCAGATGTGTATATATTTTAATAAATCTTGTTCCACGGATCTCAATAAAAAAAATCATGTAAATTCGGAAATCCGTTATAAATTGTTTTATATTTACCTTATTTCTATTTGATTGTTCTATTCATAGCTTCCATTTAGAAATTAACACATTTTTCAAATATGTTGTAAAGTATACAAGAAGATGATAGGGGTTTAATCGTGCACGACCGATGTGGATTGGGTGAGATATGACACGAAATGGGACAGTGCATCAAGAAGCGGTAAAAGTAGCAGAGTTGAGTGATGGAAACTAGAGAGGAAAAGAGTACCTTCGAGATAGCACTTATGTTGTATTTGCACGTGTCATAAATACTTTATATCTCCGTAGAAAAAGAAAAATAATTTTGTAGAAACCTGTTATGCTTCGTCAGTGTAGAATTACTCCGCGTAGCGTATAACTCTATTGATTAAACAATTGCAATTTTCTCGGAGGAGTTTCGAGATTCTAGAAGATTTTAATTGAAAAGAGTTTCTCTCTCTCTCTCTCCCTTTCAACTAGAAGTATTTCGAATTTATTTGTGCATAATAAAGCTCCATTTCAGTTTTCTTTTTCCAATCAGTCTGGTTTCCATAATTTTCCGTTTCCATTTCTTACCGTTCTTTCTCACTTTTACTTACTACTTTTATTTGATATCATAGCTGTGGGATAAAGAATGAAAAATTACTTCGGCTCTTCAACAAACCCTCGAGCAACACCGGTAACGATATAAGAATGACGAGACTGTTTCGTCTTGTGGGCCACTGGAGAGACATTGTGCGATAGGCCCATCGTACTCTCATCGAGAAAAATTGATTTTGGATTTATTTGATGACGTCAGTGTCCAATGGGAGTGTCTCCACGGGAATAATGACACTCTCGTGGCGCCGATGTCGTTGATATTATTGGCGATGAAAGAAATCCGATATATTGATTGCGAGGCGAAAGCAGAGCTCGTTAATAATACTAGGTCTGGCAATTTTCACTATTAACTGTAACATCTGTTATTGCGCTCTTCCTTTTGTGTTCCTAACGAGATAATGGATATACGATAGTAGAAAAATTTTAAAAAGAAATTTCCTCAGTGACGCTAATTTTTTTTGCTATTTACTTCGTATTAATGCTATATAATAGATCTGCGTAGGACTTTCTGGATGACGTTAATGCCGTTAATAGCCACGATAATTTAGCGCTTGTAGGCGTCATTAGATTTATCTGCAACAAAGTTGGATAAAACATCTAAAATTTTTATTAATTCAGACCGATTCTACGATAATAGGATGAAATGTAAATAAGGTTATGAGATATTTACGGGTTATCACTTTGTTGAACAGCGAAGAAGCCATTAGATGCTCTTTCGCCCTATTTATACTGTAAAGGTTGTTTTACGTTTTATTGTGCCGACGTCGTGTTTGTTTTGCCGGTAAGGGACGCCCTTTTTGCTCCGTTACAAGGTGCGGCTTTTTATCATTACATGGCGGGTGCGATGCACCTATCTTGGTGCTCGCAACCTCGTCACACGTGTAACCCTATCTTTTGAACGGATAAAGGGACTTCGACGTGCATCCATAATAGGTAGGTCGCATCCTGTAAAAGCGGCGCGTCGTAAAGTCGCAATTAACTACAGCGTGTACCAAGCACGTGAATTAACTGTAATTCAGAACGCGTTTCTAAATCGGATTAAACGAGGCGAGGCGAATCTCGAAAGCACGAGTTTTTATCATACACCTCGCATAATTCAGTACTCTATGTTGTAATATGTACACAATGCGGCTCATAGGAGAGAATATGGACGTGTTAGCTCAACTCCTGCAAACAAGTTTATGTACACAAAAAAGTGGTCAAAATTCAGGTGGATACAACGGGACGTAACTGAGATGTAATTTTAAACGCCGCACTTTTTTAATCAATTTCGGCAAAGCCTTAGGAGCTTTAATGTCTCGCACCTGCGCGATGATAAAAATTAGATTTAAGAAAATTACGTCGGCATAATTGCACTGACGGAACATTAATGTTGCCATTTAATGGCAATTAAAATGGGAAATCCAATTTTTTACATTTTCGGTGGACGGCTCTATCTTTCATAGCGAACTTATTAATACGTGACAGACTGTCGACCTGTAAGATACATTAGTGGCCGGAATTAATTCTCATTTCTCTCTCTCTCTCTCTCTCTCTATTTTTTTTCCTTTGAATGTGTGTGACGCTCTATAAATCAATTAATTACAATTATTCATAGAAATTGACAATATCAGTATTTTTAATCGTAAGAAAGAAATTAAATATACGTAACACATACATTTATCATTCACTTTTACTGAATCTTTCAAAAATATCGCTTTATTATAAATTCAAGTTTAGAAGTAAAGAAACCAACCCCTATATATTCTATTCAATCTTTATAATTTTTTAAAATTTTTTGCTAAGTCCAAAATTGAGAACTGCCGGTCAGATTCAAAAAAGAAAACTATTCTGGACAGCGGCAGTAGGACATACTGAGTGCCACATAGAGTCCGGTTTCCTTAATTTGAATAATTTTTGCGTCCGTGAAATGGAATGGAAATTATCAATTATAAGTAATTTATTTTATTCGACGGCGATAATTTTATTTTTTGCCCGTCGTGCATGACGATTTCATTTTTGATCACGCGTTTCCCTCTCCTTCTTTTCTCTTCTATTTTTTTCACGAGCGAATAAAATCCGGTAAGAGTGAACGGATATCGATTCCATGGCGGTGGCACCGCCCTAGTTCGCGGGCGTGGTGTGTAGGCCGCTTATAACAGTCCTTCTCTGACAGTATCGCTGATACTCGGTTAGCCGTAATTCCTTACAGCTAAGCGGTATGTAAGAAGTAGTCTTATGGACTGCCGAGCCCGACGATCGTTTTCGCATGTCGTCGAACGGGTGGCAGTCGGAGTTTGCCGTTTTCGCGGTCGATGCCGGATTCATGGTGCGTCGCGACACCCCCGCGGAACTCGGGGTGCGCACCCGCCGTCGCTCCCACGCGTAGACGCCTGCCGAATATGTATGCTTTGTTATGAAATAACCGACAGATGCACGATGCGGGCTACCGTAGTGAAATGATCGCATTAAATACTTTTTTAGAATTGACTTCGACTGGTGATATTTGGGTAATCATTATAGAAGCTATTTCATTATTCTGTGGTAAATATCATTGTATACCAAATATGCAATTTGTAGAGAATTGTTACTAATACGACACGCAATTCAAATGATTGAAGCATACGCAATCATGCAATAGTGTTTTCAATGCAAATCGTGTAATACTCTTTATCAGATTTATATGCAAATTAAAGTAGAAATACTATTTTAAAAATATAGCAAGTAATAAAATTTAATATATTCATACCATTCGTGATTGACGAATGTATATATGTATAAACTACATAAATCGTTTATTTAATCCTTCACCGGCAACATTTTAATTCTTCCGTTAGCAATAGGAGTTTCGAAAAACAGAACAATTTTTTTATTGTTCTGAATTATATAAAAATCTGAAAAAAGTTTGATTCAAAACTTTAACAAGTTTTTGCCATCATAGAAGTAGGATTGTATCTACATGTTTCTTTTACAGATATAAATTTATCTAACACCAGAATTTTCACGATCAAAATACCGATGGTGCTTTTAAAAATTCCAGTTGCTAGCGGAGGATTAAGAATCCCATTTAATACAATGCCATTTTTAACCCTTAACTGTTGTCGTGGGTCCATTGGACTCGTATCAAATTTTTCAGCGTCTATTAGAGTTTAACATGCTTTAAATAAGAATTAATACAATATTAATTTTTAGTTTTTATTAAAAATAAGTAAATCTTCTCAGAGGTATCATATAAACATTAAAAAGATATAATAAAAATAATAATTAAAAATGTCAAGCTCTATTTTGCAATGCAATAAAGTCATTAAAAACAGATCAATATTAGAGCCAAAATTAGATTATATAATTTGATTTTATAATAAAAATGTTTCAAAGATTAATAATTTCTTCACGATATCAGTTAAGAGTTAAATAAGCGAGTCATGTAGTTTATATATAAATTTGATTGAACTACGTTGATTAACTTTAAACGAAGCTTAATCATCTTTATTTTTCTGCAGATAAAATTTTAAGAAATTGTAATCTAGAAAGTTACGTATAGTGATTAAAATTATATTGAAGAAATAAGCTCTGAAATTTAGATACCTATAAGATATATAATAAAGTCTTTGATCAACATTTAATAGCGACTAACACGTTCTTCTGTTAAAGCATGAGAACGCTATCAGTTTGCTCTACAAAGGGAGAGCCGCGTTTACTATATTGATTATATACCACGATCGTATAGCATCGTATTATGGGCGCGGTCTCAATGAAGAATCCCGATGGCTTGCCGTTCATCCGCGTGGTTTCGACGCTACGACTTTTATGTGGTCGAACTTTTCAGCCCGACCGACCCGTCGAAAGAGGTAATTATGGAAGAAACTTTTTAACGGCTCTCGTTCGAGGCAACATTCGATGGAAATCCAACGAGAAGTTTCTGCCGTCAACGTAAAAAATATTGCTGATTTTAATACACAAATAATGAGAGCGTGAAAATGGAGTTGGCAATTTTTGGTGTTAAATTGGAAATTTATTGTCAATTATTCCACAGTCTTCCTGTCTCTTATTTTTTATTCTTTTTGTTTTGTTAATGACTTTCTCTCGTATATTGAGCGAGCGCACCGAAGTCGCTTGCGAATACTGTCGCACGGTGAAACTTGTCAATAATAAACACTCGGCGGAGTCACTGTTAATTAGAAATTAGATGACGTTACGAACAGGTTTATAAAGTTCGGAAAGGCAGTTAAGTTCGTACGGTGTGCAGGCGGCACGCACTTGAACCTCGTAAATGTAGACGAACGCTGCTGCGCTATCGTTGAAAGCGACGTTAAGCCACTCTGCAGCATTGCACCGAGGGTTCGCCGCGACGAGTAAAGTATTGATTCGGAAGGCATCGCCCGTAGCACTGCCGCAGTACTTCCCGGAAGAAATTGGTTCTTTCCGATTAACTTAATTTCGCGAGACGCGCACTGCCTCCCGGAACTGGCATCCCGATTGCCTTTAACAGTTTCGGTTGCCGTGCAAGTGACACCGTGTCCTGAAAACGCGACGAGATCCCTTCCAGGAGAAACTTTCCCGCGTCGCGTCGCCTCCAAGTTCTCACTTGAAAAGACGGCGTCACTATAATCTTCCAGTTCTTCACTCCAATTGGATATTTTCAATCGATTTTCAATCTTGTTTTTCAAGTACATGACACACTCATCTGCCAATGATGTGTTCTGCCTTTTTCAAATTGGAGTTTAGAACATCTTATAATTCATCGTTGACAGCACTCTCTGAAGTCTGGAGAAGAATCGATAAACATCTGTTAAATACCTTTTTTTTTAAAATATACATATAATCCATTGCACTTCTCTAAAGTGTATGACTGTCATCTGCCTGCTTAGTTATCTTGTTTTACTATCTTGTTACGATATCCTTTGTATTAAAATCTAGCAGAGACCACCATAAACCACAAACATTTACCCTCTCAAAAGTACTTTTAAATGTTAGATATTTTTGTCTCATTTTTTTATAATTAAGGAATTATATATATTTAAAAATGCATTGAGTATATTTAATAAATATTGATTGGTTTTTGGAGAAAAACATATTTTCTAAAAAATAACCCATATTTAGGGCACTACAGGTCACACACAAAAAGTATAGGTTTATTCAAGAAATAACCAAAAAATAACAGTGATACAAGTTGAATTTCAATTAACTTACAAAGTCTTGGCATAGTCACTGAGAATATAATAAACTATAACTACTACTAACTATAACTAATAGAATAGAAAATTTATGAATAAACCTGTATTGATCAGCTATTCTACATAATTATTTAATTTAATATTGATAATCCAACGAAATTATTTTCAGATCTGTATCTATTAGCTAAATCTTTAGATATTTCAGCAAAAAAATACTATATTTTTTGTTATAACGCACTAAAAGTTTACATGATAATCTTGATTAATGTGCGAATATATAGCGAAGTACAAATGTACTATACATTTTATTATTCATCGACGCATCAGTGTAATGAGATGAGCAATTAACTCTTGATAGATCCGTTCGCATTTACGTTACGAGATTACTCGAATGACTAAATCAATTTTACAAACTTCCTGTACAATTTCAAAATTTGGAACTTAATAATTATGGAAGCGCAATTATGAAAAGTATATTTCTACCTATATGTAAAAAGCCACCGGAATCATGATTGGAAACTCGTGGTCAATACGCAAATAGCGAGCACCATTTAATTATTCCATCGTTACTGCGGAATAATATGAATACGTATATTTTAACAAAAGAAAGCAGTTCAATTTAATTGATTTAATTGATTTGGGTCTGGACAAAGCCGGAAAGGGAGAGGACGGATGAAGGAGAATTGAAGCCAGACTATAAAAGATCCTCGGGATATGTTGCTACGTCGCAACATTCCGTGCGAGGAACGAGATTAATAATGAAATTACATCTCGTTCACCATTGGTTTCCACTTTACCGGGTACACAACGGGGAAATGCGAGCTCGATCCATTAACAACGGACATTTCGCTGGTACGTTAAGCCGCGCCTTGCCCCTAAGATCACAGGGATACGGGAGGCGCATTCGAGATCACCGTACGGTTTACCGCGGTATCAGACGCATAGGAACCATCGTGTCGTTGAGGTTGCGTTATTACATCCTCGACTACAAACGTATTCGGCGGATACCGTCTAGTTTGAAGTCAAAGAGGTGGTACAAACATTGAAGAGAGAGATAGGATTATTCGTGAAAAGCGAAACCCTCGGCTCTACGCGCGCTGGTATTTTCGCCGTAATTACGCCGCTCGGACTCCACTCTGTAATAAAAGTACGATCGCGTCGGTGGGATGAAGGCAGAGATTAATTTCTTTCAGGACGGTATCGCCAGGAGAATTGCTGATGAATATCTCGGACTCACCGTTGTCGACGCACGGAGCGATAACAATAATGAAGCCGAGAAGGCTCTCCCTTTTTCTCTGCAGCGGCTGTCCGGGGCTCTGAGATTTCTTTCTGATCGTAGGATATTCTTTTGTTACGAATTATTTATAGGTATACTACGAATGATAATAAAAATTATAATATTTATCAGAATTACTTGGTCTCGCTAGAAAATTCCTCGCTTAGAAAAAAACTTAAAATTTAGTAATAACTATATAAAGGTGACAACTATCTAAGTTTCATGTAGAATTAGTATTCATATATATATATATATATATATATAATAGTTTTATAAGCTATTTTATAGTGTTACAATAATTATATTTATTCAATTATACAGGGTGTCCGATAACTGTTGCATTATGTTTTTTAATTATAGATAAACAAAATGCACTTGTTTGACATTTTTAGCAATTGTTTAGCAATTTTGTTGAATATTTTACATCCTACTGATTGGCATATTGTTATTTTCTGTAAAGTAATTTCTTATATGCGGAGTTTCTTTTTTTTTTGTTTTCTAAAAATTACAAATTTTGAACTAACGCATTTTGAAAGTCTCTACTCCTCATATATTAATTCTACGTATAAACCTTTATAATTGTTACTTCTAAATCTTTCTCTGTTGAAATATATTTAATTGAATTTTCTTTTAATCGTATAAACTGTGTATTTTTAAATTTCCTACTTTTCTTTTCTTTTTAATTTGCGTTTTTTATATTTAGTCTGATAACACGACGTTATCAATTGTTTAGAATTTAATTCGCGACGTAAGAATTTTTCTCATTAACGTGAAACACAAACTGCGCGTTGAAGCTAATACATCACCAACAAGAAGAGTCTAATACTTCAGTGCTGCGCAATACCGACGAAATAGCATCGGACGAACTTGCGAAAAGACTTTAGATCTGTCTTATTTAATACCAGGAGCGCATACAAAACGAGCTACACCTCGACGTGGCAGAGTGCGCATGTCGAGGTCATTTTCTGATAAACTTGGCGAAGAAAGGAGAACAGGGTGAACATTTATATCTTCGACTTTCTACTTGGCGAATTTACGGCAGATACGCTCCATGCAGCTTCCTTTGTCAACTGAAATTCCATAGAAAACTCATTTTCCTCGTGGCCAGACCAAGTTTTATGACCGTTTCTTTTACCATTAACTCTTCTACAGACAAAATTATTTTACAAACGAAGCCCATCTCTTCTTAACGCGGTACCGGCAAAACATAAGAAGACAAAACTTTAATGGTCTATCTTCAATGAGAAATATTTTAATTAAAGAACTTAGAGAAAAAAAGAGAATTTATAGTACCGTGGCCTATTAAAAGTATTTGGATGTTAAAGAATCTATGTTAAAAAGATTATCTTACAGAAAATACTGATAGAAGAATAATAGATTTTTTATACTTTTTTTACTTTATATATACATCAGAAATGCACTAAAAAAATAGTTCGATAATATTATAACCATCAAATGTTGAGTAAAATAATTTCAAGTGATTGTTTAGTTAATATAATAAAAAGTAATTTTACTTTTTTACAAAAAAAAAAAAACAATTTTACACTGAAATATCTTTAAGAATTTAGCTACATGCAGATTTAAAAATAATTTTGTTGAATTATCAAAATAATTAATATGTCGAACTGGTTACTAGAATATCAATACTTTTTACAGCATTGCTCGTTATGCTTGAGTTTCTTACGTAATTATTTTGATGGTCCAACAAAATTGTTTGTAGATGTGTCTAGTTAAATTTTTAGATATTTTAACAAAATCGTTATTTCTGTGTAAATATTTAAAAGTATTACTAAACATAATGATATAACTAATCGTTTGATAATAATTACCAAATATTTAAAATAGCAAAATTATTTTTTATTGTATTAACCGAATGCATTGATTGAAATTATTTTACTCAACATTTGGTAGCTATTACTAAATTTTTTTTCAGTATAATTTTATAGTTACGATTTTTTCATCTGATAATTTAATTTGGCCTTAGGAAACGCTATTCAAGAAAGCATTTAAATTTAAGAACGCGTCTACAAGTAACAATCCGTTACTCGACGGAATACAATAATGGTTACTCAGTAGCATACTGTAATTCTCTCTCTCTCTCTTTCTCCTCTCTCACTCCGAATACCAGAAGCAAATTACGAATTGCATTCTTTTCATTTATTTGCTCCGAGCATTTACTATCAGCCGCATAACACCGCGGTGAATTTCAAAAACTAACTTCGTAATGAGATGTTAAACTTTTTCTTATTTAAAGTTTACCCATTTTGTAGTTCGGTATTTTTTGCCTACTACATACGTATACATATCTCTCAAGAACGAGAATGCAGGAGTTCTACGGGTTCGTCGGTAGTACAATTTACGAAGGTATTCCGATCCTTTTACGTAAAAGCCATTGCACGTAAAGTATTAGTCGTAACCTTAAGACCATAAAAAGTGATAAATCGATTGGCTACGAAACAAGCGATAAGTCACGTGATTGTCTTCCGATTGGTTGATCGTAAAAATAAGGCGTTAATTGTAATCTTTCAACGGGACGAAAACTTGTGTCTATGATCACGGCTTTGAGGTTACGACGTTTCACTCGTGTTGCTTCTGCGCAGAGGATTATTCTTTTCACAATCGACTGTGATTGGTCAATTTCTTGCTCTTACTTCTTAAACCAAGCTTACTTCGCATATTGTAGACAACGCCTAAAGCCTGAACTACAATTGCGTAAACGTAGTTGTAAGTGATCGTAGTTGTAACAATTCACCAATCACAGTCGGATATTCTCCTCGTATTCAAATGTGATTGGTCAATTCTTACAACTACAACTACGTTTATGCAATTGTAGATCGGGCAGATCGACGAGTTTTACACGGTTGTGAAACATACGCAACGCTAAAAAGTTAAGCGAAGTAAATCACTCGTCCGGAAGAAGACTATAAATGTCGCGGTATTTGTCGAGTTCTCGTCGTTTTAATATCGACGTCGAATCTTACAGATGATCAAACACCCGTATCACGTATACATGTTTTCGCCGCGCGAGAACTCTGAAATACTTGTCCCGTTTACAATGAAATAGGAAGAAGGAGGTAGATTCCTGTAAGAGAAAAGTCTCGGGCGACTTGACATGGAAAATTCGAATACGTGCCAGGAGCCAATCTATCCAAAAGGAGAAATGAAGGAATGCTACGTGGAAGGATATTGCGTCGTCGCCGACGCGACGGTGCGAGGGAAAACCAACGACTTCAATTCTTCTTTTGTCTTCGTAAATTGGAATCATCCCTAACGCGGAACAATAAATGTCGGTGTGCGTATACAAAACTAAGGGAAAATGGAAATATATTATGCAATATATTACCTCTTATTCATTTCAAACGACGTTACTCAGCTACTGTATCTTTAAGGGCCGGTTGTTTTATCTTCGAATAAATTATGTGGTAATTTACCTACTGGATAAACAAAAGAGTGTAAGAGAATAAGACAGTGTGCTGAAGTTTACTGAAAGATGGAATAGCCCAGCCTGAATATCTTTCTCTTCCCCTATAAACTTACTTCTTTTGATTGTTTTCAATTTAATATTTCGTTATTAAAATATATAAATTATCTTTGATATAAAAACATAAATTATATATAATTTATTTCGAGAATTTTCTAAAAATTTTTGCAAAATATATTATTCGTCTCTAATTATATATTATTACATAGAAAATTAATATTATTATAGATTGAATATTTGAATGTACCATATGATTTAAACAATTTTTTTTACATAAAGATTCAATACAAATGACTATTTTTTAAATATAGATTTAAGAAGAATCTATATTATCATCTCTCTTTTACTTTAAAATTCGAGGTATATTGAATTTATCTCTCTCTAGGATATACTTATTTCGATCTGCTCCAGAATTATCGTCATATGCTTGTCGAACAATTTTATATTTATATTTATCGTTCTTATTCGAAAGCGGGTCTAAATGTGGAACTACGAGAAAAATATCCATAATGTAAAGAAAATAAGACGCTCCATTGCTTGTGAAGAATCCTGTTTGATAAGAAGCCGTTGTTTGCTCTCTGTCCGAGTTACCATACATTGAAAACATTCAATAAAATTCACTGTATTAGATATGATAACCAAAATAAAATTCTCAAATATTTTATATCTATAATTATATTTTTATTTACTCCTTCTCTTTATCTCGTAGAAACGTGTTGCCAATTGGAAGAACAATTTATAATATATATGAGACCATCTAGTATGATTCTGGTAGAGATAAGTATGGAAAATTCACTACATAACGCGGCGGATAACCGAGATCCTTGAAATGCGCGACGAAGGTCCTCGAGCGAAACTACTACGATGGCACTCTGAAAGGGAGAAAAGAATAGACCGGCCGCCGAAACGTTTTCGCGCTACTTCGACTTTTGAGTGGTTTTCATCCCGATTGAAACGTCACACGAGTGTACGATTGCTGAGTCGACTTGAATTCGCGTCGTTCGAAAGCGATTCTGTAATTGCCATTCGTTATCATGGCACAAAGTAAATTGCAATTTTTATCCGTCCATCACCCCCAAAGAAAGTTAGACACTATCAAGGGGATAACTCGCATCTATCGCGCGCGCGTAACTGCTTTTACGAACCCATTAAAACCCAGTGGTAACTTTAGCTGTTGTGTCAATTTTTTACTTGTCACTATACTCAGGCAGCGATTGTTACATCAGCCATGCGTATTGGGTCATGTAAACAAAATGTAAAAAAATGTCATTGCAGCCTATTTGCCGAAATAAATATTTTGTAAAACATGAGTGAAAACATCCGACTATTTTTATATGTTTTTCAATCCAAATATCTGCTTTTATAGATAACAGAAAGTGCTATGAAAAACGATAAAATACTTCAAAATGTAAAACGGACATTTCATGACAGAAATCGATTATTCACACTAAACAAGCAAACAGCTGTACCATCTTTTTGCTTCGAATGTGTATTTATTGGCAACAAGCAATTTTCCTCGAAATAAATTCACGTCGGTTTTTCAGGATTCTCTCCGATTTTATCCTGGTTTTTTTATCTGACTCTACCTGCCAATGCTTCAAACTTGCCATTGATACAAACGCGATTTGTTTAAAGGTAACTATCGTTCGCAATGAAATAGAAACATGTACTGCAGTTGAAATGTTATTGACAGAATTAACCAAACGTGAATCCGATGTGAAATAAAATTTACAAAAGTTTTCTTTTAGCAAACCTCTGAATTAATTGGAATAAATTGTGTAAATGTGTTACAGATATCGCGAAGGAAACTCGGTAGAAATATGAATGATGTATTTTTTTCGTCCACCAAAAACTACATCGAAATTGCACCGTGTTTCATCTCGAGCATGGAATATTTTTGTAATGATATTCAGGATTTCCTAGTCTGACGCGCTGCTTGCAACAGATCGCCAAGTAGACAGGAATATGTTCGATCTCGACGAAAGTTGACCTGTATGTTAAACAGACATACGGCGGAATAAATCTTGACGAGGCCGCTTTACACGGCAAGAATCCCTACGACATTTGTAGCTGGTCCCTCTTGTCGCCACCATATATACGTATCTTTGTGGAGAGAGCATGTTGCTTGTGAGAGGATATTAATGTCTACATGACGAAACTTCCGTTGAATGCAGACAACCAGAGGGTTTCCGCTTTCTAAAGCTCACCGCTTCCATGTAGCACAGAATCGCTTATTTTAGAGAGTTGTATAAAATCTTGCGTTAAATAATAAGTTGACGCCATCACTCTACTTATTGATACGTCAAGTTTTTTTGTCATATATGTGGAATAATTTAGGATAACAGAGTTCCTAATTTTCGAAATGACAAAATATTGGCTTAAATATTTCTAACAACTAATTGTTATGAGAGAAGAAAAGAAGAAAGACTCTAAATATTCAATTAATTTCTAACAATTAATTGTTATAAAAGGCTTTCAATATTTTTTTTAATTATGTTGCTCTGCCGAATCTTACTTTCACTTATTATATAAATAACGAAATTTAATAAAAATAAATTTAATAGAAATAAATTACAACGCTATGCAGCTTCTAGATTGCGTAAAATAAATTAATTAATAAATCGCAGTCTATCTGAACTAATATTTTTATAATATTTAAACACAGAAAATTTTTAACCACAACGATATATATTTAATCTATGAATTTAACTCATTAAAATGCAAGCGGTCATTAATCAAAATGTTTAACATTAATATTTTAGTAAAACGTTTTTTGTTAGCTAATGTCCTGCAATATCTTTGACATGGATGAACTTTAAACTTTAATTTCTCTTTAAGGTGCATTGTTTCAAAGTTCCTCTTCGGTAATTGCTCTTTTATTTCAGTACGTTGATCAATATAAAGTTGCGCATCCATCTCGTGATCTTAAATAGCATAGCATGAATGCCGCTTCATCTCAATGAAGGAACTTCCAGCGACTTGATTCTAATTAACTAGAATTTATTATCTGCGAGACTAACCTCTATTTTTCGAGGGGGAGCACTTTAATGGTTCTTTATATGCTCACGTCGCAATTAATTCGCAAGATACTGATGTGAATTTATACCTTCCTCCACTTCCGCGCGTCTACGAGTATCCGTCTTCTTTTTCTTCCCTCGTCCTCGAGTTTCAGCTTTAAACGCTAATTCTTCTCGTCGCAAAGCGACGACAGTGCGGCTATTTTCATAATTTGATGAGAAAGGGCATGTCTATGCCGTTCAAAAAGGAAAAAAAGAACACGTAGACGCATCTGTATCGTTTACGGGGGAAAAAATAGCGTAGAGACAAGAGTCTCGTGCGTATACGAACTTCGAAAAGAAACTTCAGAAAAAAAGTTACAGGAAAAAACCAATTTCTATAAAAGGTAAAGCAGACGGGCGACGATATTACGTGCAATTAAAAAGTTAAGGGGAGGACGGTCTTTCTTGAAGTTTTCAGCTCGACGACAGAAACAGGAAAAGGTTGTTGTTGGAGCCGCGGTCGACGTATCGGACGAAATTAACAAGTACTAGACAGCTAACGTGTCAAGAAAAGAAGCTTATGAAGAGAAGTTTGTCTACCGCATGAATAATTCACTTGTTCGTCGAGAGGTCAAAATTCATCCATCATTCATCAAGCTTCTTCATTTACGCTGCGATAGCGGTTCCTTTTTCGCAAAGTGCCTTACTAATAAAAGCTGCCACAAAGGAGAACTCGTCCGAGGGAAGAAAGACGTCGATGACAAGGCGAATGCAGGTCCCAGGTCCCGTTTGATGAATGTACGCGCAGATTTTCGGTGATGTGGCTCTCAACGAGAAGGGGCAGAACACGTAGAAGGCGACTGACGACATCGGTGACTCTTTTCTTTTTTTTTTCACAATACGTTTATTATTTTTTAAACAATAATTTTAACCGTTCGTTATTTCAATCGTTTTACATACGGTGGATAGTTGTGTAGAGTGTAGACGTTAGCTTACAAATAGATTAGTTTAGTTTATCCATACATAATGCGTGTGAGTGTTTCTCTTCTCCTCTTTTTTTCCGTTAGAGTAATGGCTCCTTGTAATTAGGTAATTAATATTTTACACATATAGCGTCTCTGCTTCCGCTTTCTCTCTCTCTCTCTCTCTCTCTCTTTCTCTCATCATTCTTCCCTTCCGCACTATCAACTCTCATTCGCTCACGTTCTTCCAGTCCCTTTTTTCTAACTCTTTACCTCTTCTATCTTTACCCTTCTCGTCTTATCGGACACCCGTTTTTCGACCTTCAATCGGGAACGGAATTACGTGAGAAATTATAGACGGATTTAAGTGCCATTTGCCCCTCGAAGCGAGATCGAGCGAACTCGATCGTAAATGCGTTGTACGAGACGGTGTGTGCGTTTCGTGACGAATCGACGGAAGAAACGCGACGGAAACGCAACGAGAGAACGAATCTGCAGGTGCATATTCACATGATTGTGTGCTGCGTGCATGTGTAAGTGTGTTTATGTACGTGTGTGTTCATCGCCGTTAAGCCCCGGCGAGCCCCGTCATTTCGCCAGACGTGCGTTATACGCGCGGCGAGCGTAAAATCGCAGATATCGCGGGATAAACCGCGACACAATCGTCGTCGAGATGCGCCAGCGCCGACTTTCCCAGGCAGAAACGATCGCCGGGTGTCGTCGACGAGAATTACAATACGGTGTATGCACCGTCCGTGTTCCCTGACGCTTAAATTCCCAAGTAAACTCCCAAGCCTCGGTATATTATTCTGGATAAAATATACGACAAGCTGGAAATCTTATTCGCTTGTCGCGTTTAAGCGTTTCGCGTTGCTTTCGTGCAAACTGCATTTACTATGTTAATGCTAAACTGGGTATTGTTGAAATTGTGTTAATAAATAATTAGAATTCTTGAACATTGAATTTTAACATTTTTCGTTTTTTCTAATTTATATAACGTACGGATGTAATTATTTTATTAAAAATATGCAAATAACGAATAACTATGTGATTACAGCATTCTTCATTAATAAAAGTTTTATAGAATCATCATAAATTTTTTATTATTATTAAAAAACTTTGTCTACCGATTTTATAATTAAAATAATTATAAAAATATTAATAAATAATAGCTAATAATTTTAACAGTAAAAAATATTACGATTCTAATGTAAATAATAATTATCACGATTAATGATTATTACTTTTTTTATCTCTTTCTATTTAAGTAAGACAATATGCGTCTGCTCAGATTTATGAAACGTTCCGCAGATGTTCATAAGATAGCCTTACCGCGAGATCTCATCGCTTGCATATTTCTTGCTGCAATGCAAGCGTCAGCCGCATTCTGCGCCTCCATTGTTCTCGCAAATGCAGTTCGGCAAAGGTGACGGGCGGGGAATAACGTCGTGCGTTTCGCGATCGTGCGATCTCACTACCGGTACATTACGCTACATCCGGCATGTCGACTAGGCATCGCTACCGCTAAATCGGGTATATAAAAGAAACCATTAAAGTACTATACAATCTATCATACGGTTTCGATAGCGTTTCAGGCTCGCAGGGGCTCGAATTGCGGCGTCACGCTAATAGACCCGTTGAAATAACTCAAATTCATAGGAATATTCGGATAATCAGTGCGGTTCATTCGAATATTTCGACGTGCGAATATATGACGTGTAATGTAATAACGTAGGTCGAATTCAAGAGAGAAATAATCTCGCGCCGTTTCTTAATTAAACAATGGCCATTAAATGTTTCGCGATATTCGGAAACTAAACGTTGACGTTCCGGTATTTAACGCCAAATTCTTCTATTACATCTGTAGCTCGTTGAAAACCGAGGAACCGCAAGATTAATATTGGTACTACACGGTATTCCCAAACAATTCTCTAAAACCCAAAATTGGAATTAAAATCAATATCGAGAAATTCGGAAAATCTCGAATGAATGAATCCTGTTCAGTACAACCGATATCCCGACATGCCAGACCGAAAATCGCAACTAACGCGACGTTCGCGAAGCCGAATTCGAGTATTCGAATATCGAAGGAAAAAGAGTCGAGGAGCTGATCTGATTAACTGGCATTAAATGTGCCGATAAATATGTACAAATCGCGGAATACTTGTCCAAGATCCGACGAGTGTTTCCGTATAGCCAGCATTGATATTCGAATACCGAGCCTTTCGCAACAATCGCAACGACGGCCGTCTCGCGATTTAGCGGAAGAGAGAGAAGAGGGCTTAATTGCGAGACTGGTCGATGCGATTTGCGAACGTTCGCCGGCGAGTCTTCGATACTGGAACTCGTCCGAAGAGGAAATGCCCGAACGTGACATCAGGCGCAATCATCGAGTAACATAATGGACGCACGTTGGGCAGGTGGCACTCGTTTCTAAAACACATCAGACACAGACGCACAAGGAACAACACAGACAGACAGACAAACAGACAGATAGACGACGGACAGACAGACAGACAGACAGACAGACAGACGAACAGACTGATAGACAAACAGATAGACAGAGAGATCGGCATGTCAAAAATGTAGAAATCTCGGTGATTCGTTGTTTATTTAAAACAAATTTTCCCTCCTCTCCAAAAATGTTTGACGCCTCTTTTCACACGCGCCTTGCCTCTCTTCACAATCTCGATCGCTGTTCGTCCCGCGTACATTCCTCTCATCGTTCGCACCTCTTTTACGCCTCCACCGATTAATTTCCACCTGCGTCGTTCACTCGAAACCGCGACTCGCCAGAACGATAATAATCCACGCTAATAATATTCAATGACAATAATAATAATAGTTACAATAATAGGATAATAGCGATTACAATAATAATAATCGTCGTAATCGTATAATAACGATTCACAATGATCAGTAATTGCGGCGAGAAATATTCTCTACCTCTCCCCCTGCTATCCCCTTCGCGTCCTTTCTAGCAACTCTTTTCTCTCCGCTTTGCTCCGTATATACATATGTATAGCAATAATTATATCATTTCTTTCGTTACAGCATCGATTAATTAAACACTTCATTTTCACATTCTCATTCTCTCTTCTCTTCTCTCCATACAGCAATAATATAATAAAGTGTATACCGATAATGAGACAAAAGCGGTAATGTGACGACTCGCGACGCAAATGGCGCGAGCTCGATGTAATGACAAAATCGAGGACGGCAGAAAGAAACAGACGTATTTACTTCCTAAAAAAGTGCAAACGCAACGATGATATACGATGACCTAGTCTTTTAAATTCCTTGAAATAATGTTGCTGAGAAAAGCAACTTCTATACTTTCTTTTACGCTGTTTCTGAAATATCGACTTTTTATTGCATCTTTAGAAAATGTCACGGTATACTTTCGTTACTCGGTCTTATCGAGTTGCTCGCATTTGCTAAAAATGTTGATATAATTTGTACACTTGTACAGAATCGATTAACTGAATAATATGGTAGATGGAAAAGATCTCGATAAAGGTAATCACACTTACGTCTAATAAATGTGTTATCATCGATGCAATTTAAGCATGATAAAAAAATGCAAAAAATTGAAAAGTTATAATTATATAAATTATTATATTGTAATATAATAATTTATATAACTCCTAATTATAATATTTTTCCAAATGTTCACTATAATTATCATCGAGCGAAGAAAATATTACTATTGAACTGAAAAATTTTTTAATTTTTAAATTATTATTATATGCAACCGACAAAAATATTGCAACATTATCTATATTTTTGAAAAATTACTTTTAATCAATTTCCAATAAAAATCAATTCAACCTGGTTTTGCATTTTCGCTTATCACGCTTAATGACGCATTAAAATAACCGATTTTAAAAGTTGGTACATTCTTTACCGTCGATATTTCGTCGTTTAAATGCCGATTTATCACAATTGCAAATTTCCTAAATTTAACGCACATGTAGAATTACCATTCTTGTTACACATGATCACATACATTTCCCCAATGATCTCATGAATAAAACACGAACGTTTCCACTATGGATTGATTACCAATTTTCCGTGACTGTGAAATAATATACAAGCATCATTAACGTGCAAATATCGATAGCGTGAAAATATCAAATAAAATATAATAGTATATAAATAGCGGAAAAGCTGCTTCTGCAATTATTAGCAAGGCAATGGTATTTCGCAAGTAGCGCAATCCAGCCGTGATTTGCGACATAGCCGATCGATCTAGCCTTTTTGAAAAGTAACGAGATTATGTAACTCAAGCAACGCTGGCGTAAATAATATATACAACAAAAGTGAAATATTTTGAAAATTCGTTTAACAGTTTTTATGATCTTTATCATTGAATATAGCAACTTCAAAGAGATGTAAATAATGGAACATAATATCCTCGCAATTCATAATAATCACCCGGTTATACCCTCGTCATATGCTCGCTCATTTAAATCGCGAAAGCATTTATTGTCCTACAAACAAGATAAAAATTTCATATTTATGCCAACCAAATCAATTTCGTCGTTACGAAACACGCGGCCGACCGACGCGAGCTGCGAAGTAAATGAGGCAAATGGAAGGCGCGCCTAATGTCGCCTGACGATTCCTTTCGCTGCTCTTGTCACTGACTCTTGTCGCGTGTTGATCACGACGCGCGTTTCTTACCTAAGAAATGATTCCTTTGCACATCTCTCCGCTTCGTTCGCTCGCTTTTTGCCATACGCAAATTACACGACATGCACACAATCCACGAATCCCCACGCACCGCATACACGCGTACGGATCACTCTCACGCACGGGCACTTTCACGCACGCACGTAGAACGCAACATTCGTTCGATAAATACATGTAATGAAATATATTTCAAGCCGACTTAATGTATAGGATAACAGCTTCTTTTCCATTTGTATATCTCGTTTTAGGTCGTAAATCTAGAGGATTTGCACGAGTCCGCCGTACGATTCGATTAGTTAGAAAAAATCTAGAATTTCTTAATTACCCGTAATTTTATCGTAAACATTTAACTGTAGATTCGATACGTTTACTCCCTTATTAACACACGTTCGCCTACGTATTACGGATATAACAAAACGCTCGTACGTTACTTTTTTTTTCTTCCTTATTCTTTGTGTATTACACGTTATTTGTGTATTTGGCCGCGTGTCTGTGTATGTATGTGTGTAATAATAAAGTGTACGAGCGTACGCGCGTTGCACGCTTGCGTGTGTGTACGTATATACGTATATAACATACGTTCTTTACCTTCGTTTTATCTTTAATTCCCCTTAGACACTCGTTATCTCGATACTTAATTAACGTAACGTCGTAGCCGTGCCTCCCGAGCGGCGCGTACGAGGCGCGCGATTCGCTCGTCGAGATCGCCAAAAAGAAAAAGAAGGAAAAACCGGGAAACGGATGAAGGAACGCGGAACGCAGAGAGGAAAGGAGAACGGGAGCGCGTCGGAGTTTCGATCGGAAGGGCTCGAAGAGGAGTTTAAAAACTGGCCTCCCCTTCTTTAACGATGGCGCACCAACCCTCGCGCGCGAGATACACCAACCGGGATAACGGGTTATCGAGTTCTGCTCACTCTCAAAAAGAAGTTTGCGTATTACTCACCGTCAACTTTCTCGTTTCTTAAATTATCTCTAAGTGTAAAAAAAGTGAAACGCTTCTTCACTTACGTTATATTACGATAACGGTCTGCGTCGCGACGCGTAAACGAAGATGCGATCGTAACAACTATGTTATAGCTAACGTGAGGCAAGATATGTGCATTAATAGAATTAAACTTCTTCGCGTGCGAGAGAAGTGACGGCATACTTTATACCTGAAACACATTGGATGTCGAGATGCGAAAAAGGAAATGGATTGGAAGGAATTTTCGTATCTGCCCATACAGCACAGATCCAGCAATATTACAGTAACGTTGCAACGTTCCAGCAATATTGTATTAACATTGCAAACGGTGCAGCAATGTTAATGCAATATTGCAAGTTCTGTACTGTATAGGTGGAACTAAAGAAAATTTTTGAGACTCCCCATACAATATAGATCATTTCAACAATATTGCAGCAACATCGAAACGTTTGCAATGTTTAGCAAGCTTCTATGCTGTATGGATCTTTTGTATGTCAAAAATGATTTTGTGATTCCTAATTACCAATGTATTTCCCCCTATAATGATTATCTGACGCACAACGACGACTCGTTGCGTCCAAACCTCTACAGCACAAAGTTGCACAAAAGTTGCAGCAACACTGCATGCTGCAGCAATATTGTTGCAAATTCTGTGCTGTGTATGGGAAAGATCCACACAGCACAGAAGCCATGTTACCACATTATTGCAACGTTTGCAATGTTACTGAAATTGTTGGAACGTTGCAATATTACTGGAATGATTTGTGCTGTACAGAGCGTTAGTTTGAGACCATCGATAGCTGCAAAGAACCGCTTTCGCTCCCGCTGTGGTGAGGTTCGCGGACGAAATTACGTACGGAACCTCGTTGATGGTTTATCGATCGAGACCGATCTATCGATACCGATTCTAATAAAAAAAAGCGCTCCGTTCTTTCCCCTCTGTTCACTTTTTAGAAATCCTCTGTCCAAGCGAAAAGCGTAACGAGGAAGGATTTCTTTTTCTTTCGTATATATGAATACACGGTACATACAGAGTGAATCAGAATGTGCGTCTGTGTCGTAAAAATGTTGAACGATTGACGACCAGCGAGTCGAAAAAAAATCCCTCCGGTCCATCACGCCGGTTTTCGCCAACCGTGAAATCTATTCTCAAACGTGAAAGAAAAACGACGTGACGTGACCGAACAAGAATGGCTCGATAATTCGCGAATGAACGTCGTCTCCGGTAAAATCGCCTAACTTCCGCTCGATCGCGTATGGATACACGTAGAAATGGCGACATATATATTTTAGGCACGACGATGATTCATTAGGAAACGTCAATGCTCGCCATCTCTATCTCTCGCTGGAAGCATTCTCGATTTTCGCCAGCTATTCCTGCTGAAAAATATCGACTTTGTTATCTTTAATATGTGTCGAGTGCTCGATGTGCGTAATAACTTTTTGCAAGTTTGTATCGATTCCCGCTTCTATGCGTGTGCGTAAGTACACATGACGTATCGGAAATCGCACGCTCTCCTTCAGTTACGGACATTTGACCTCGGTCTTTCATTTTAACGAAGATTTCATTTCATTTAATATCGACAGCTTTTCAATTTGCCTCGTTAACCGTTTTGTTTAACTCTCAGATCGTGTATTTTTCTTCTAAAATGAAATTAACTCAAAATCTATTAAAGGATTTTCTTATCTGCCCTTTTCTTGAAGTTCCACCCGTTAAAACATCTAATAATTATAATTTCTTAACGAGATCGTGGATGCTTTATATTTATTGACACATTATTCTTTCTTGACATTTCATGAAAGACCAATACCACATAGTAGACAAAGTGTTGATCGATTGTTATGTTCATAGAAAATCTTTGACAATGTGCGTAACTGTGCACATGGATATAATACAATTTTAATCGTTTTCTATAAACAACACAACAATCGGCTGGCACATTGTCTAATAATAATAATAAAAACAGAACAACACTTGTATCAACTAATTAGATCTGTTCTTTATTCCTGCACTTTCTGAACTAGTGCACGATGCAATAAATTGAAGTAAAACAAATATACGTTTATTTCGTTTCAACTTATTGCACGGTGCACCAGTTCAGAGAATACAAGAATAAAGAACAGACCTATTGTTTCACTAAAAGTCATAGCACACAAAAGAACTTGAGCAGTAAGGAAATCAACATGTTGGTTTGTTACTGTTTAAGTTATGGCCTTACGGTCTCTACTGTGATTGGCCAATTTGCTTCTGCTTACGTTTTGCTGCTTAAGTTTTTTTATGCGCTATAGCCCTTCCCATACAGCACAGATCATTCTTTGGGATGTTCCAGCAATATTGCGGTATCGTTGGAAATATTGCAGCAATGTTGCTGCAAGCTTCTGTGCTGTATGAGTTAAGTGGTGTCTACAATGAGATTTTAAGGCTTAAATCTTAAGTTTTAAATCCTAAACTGTACAAAATTGACTAATCACAATCGAATGAGAGAAATAGTCAATTTCTTACAACATTTAAATTTTACACCTTGAAATTTTATTGTAGACGCCGCTTTAGTGCCTGCATTCAGTAACTTCACCCGAATATTATTTTATTCTTTTTATTCACCAAATAGTAAACAAGGATACATCCGGGTGAAATTTTTGAACACAAATGATATTCTACAATGTGATAAAATGCAATTTGAGAGCATCCATATAATTCCGTACACTCGGCGATTCGGAGGGAAAGCGCGCGACTGCGGCAATACTCTGTATACATGTGCGTATGTGCACGTGTGTGTGGTATGTGTATGTGTGCGATGCAAAATATTCCCGCGTCCTTTCATCCCGCCCGCAACGAGAACGGAACGCTGGCGGGAATGGGCCGCGAAGAACTGAAAGCGACGCGGCGGCGTGTTCGCCAATCACCCCCGGGGAATCCCGCGAGCGCGGGAAAGAAAAAATCACCGGCGCGAAAATCACGACGGCGATGACACCCTCGGCCGGCTCCGCGCGCTCTCTTAAAATCTTCCTCTCTTTTTTTTTCCTTCTATAGTCTTTTTCGCGTTTCGTTTAATCGTAGAAAATGTGAGGCGTACAAAAATGGTGTCCCGCGGCACACTCGACGCACTCGCGTACTTCCGTCTCGCGTGCCGCGTCCTCGTCCTCCTCGCTTCTCGTCTGCTCCTCCGCGTTCCGCTTCCGTCCTCCTCGCGCGATCCTTCTTGCGTTCGCTCTTCCGTCGCGAACGAAAAATGAATGGCATGGATGAGTGCAGGGGAGGAGGCTTCGTCGAAGGTCCGGCCTGTCTCGTCCTCTTCCTCTTGCTCTCATTTCTCTCGTTAGATTTCCATCCGTTCGCTTTTGCTTCCGTATCTCTCTTTTATTCGGGGACGTGTAGAAAAAAGGGGGAGGGGACGATATAATTTTCCCGCGCTTTCTTCATCGTTCGCCGCCAGCGAACTCAGCAACAAATGTTCATGGATGGCCCTGCTTGGTGGCCGGAGCAATAAAAGTCTGATTGTCTTAACAATACTATCAGTTTTACATGAGTTCTTTCTTTCTTTACTAATAGTCATTTACGATAATTATTAACAATGTGTCGTAATATTTTCCTTATCTTGAGTTTAATTAACACTCTAGGGGTAAGAATTATTATTAATATTGTTGCTCAATATCATTGTTATTTTTTATTATAGTTATCTCGTTATTTTTATTATTGTTACGATTATTATTCGCTATTTATCACTATTATTACTATGCGTTTATTATTCTTATCATTATGGTATTTCGTGTTTTATATACTCCTATATAATTCATTTATTACAATTATTAATACGTCGAGATATCTTTACGTTTAGTTGTCTAATATTACCGTCCATCTCTCGGACTTGATGGCCGTCGCGTCCGATGGTACAAATACTATATGTTGCGTGTAATTTACAAACAGGTCGACGTGCGTCGACCCGACAAAATTATAACAATGTCTCATTCGGCTCTCACGCACATTCGGGGTCGGTGTGATTAAATGTTCATCCCCCGTCGACGTCCACGTGTTCGCAATTTAATCCCCCGGCTGTGGACAATAACTCCATTTTAGCGTTAAGTAACACATACACAACGTTGAGCAAAGATTTCGATTAAATCTGTTCGATCACTCGAAGGGACTTGAGAGTCTCCCATCGAGTCCCCGGAAATGTCCACTCGGCGACTACAAGGTGGGCGCGCCTCGCCCTTCGCCGTTTCTTGATTACGTTAATCTCTATTTCTAATCGCGCTCCAACACACGCGCGTAACATCTCACCAAATCCATCGACTCGTCATCTTTTAACTCGCAACACCCGCCGATGAAATTCTGATTAATCGCGCATATGAAGTAATACGTATATCAAGTAATAAGTATACTTTTCTGAACGCACAAAAGAACGTTACACGCTCGATCCTTTCGTTGCTTAAACAGTTACATTTAAAGTATTCTGAAGATATATCCACGTACAACAAATTGTACTCGTCCGTAGATATATCCCCATATAACACAGATCATTCCAGCAATATTACAGCAACATTGCAACATTCCAGAAATATTACATTAATATTGGGGGTGTTGCATCAATGTTGTTGCAAGCTTCTATGCTGTGTAGGTTGATATTTTTATTCCATATAGCACAGAAGCTTGCAACAACATTGCTAAAGTATTTTCAATGTTACTACGATATTGCTGGAATGTTGTAACATTGCTGTAATATCGCTGGAATAATTTGTGCTATATAGGACACAGCTTTTAATCCGCACTGCTAAAAACGACGAAATTGCTTACTGTCCATTATGGCTCTGGGTTCATTAAATCGATATATTTATTGCGTTAAACGAAATATCAACAATTAACACCGACAGGATAATACGAGGGAAATGCGTACACGCGTACGTGCAGCTGAACGCGCGTACGCTCTCGCGATTACAGGAACGACTGGAATTTCTCGGGCGCGTATGCACACCGCAAATTGACCATGATTAAACCATGCCACAATCTAAAAAGCGTTCACACATTCGAATCATTCCCAGCTGATAGCCGTGTGAATTTTGCAAGTCTCAAGTGACGTTTGCGACCAAAAATCAACGAGCCGCGAAATGTTGGCAACGAGAGGACCGGCGCGTTCACGTCCGCCCTTCGGACATGCCCGAAGCTTCCGTGTCGTTAGAATGCATCGAAAGCCGACGACACGACGACAATGGATAACAGTAACAGCGTGTAACAACGACAGTCATGTTACAAAGACAGTAGTTATCACTACACCGACAATAATAGCCATTAACAAAGTTCTCGTGTTCGCGGCGGCGAAAGCGCGAGTGGAAAAATAGGTGATGTATCGGGCGTATTTTCGCGCGGTTCGAAAAAAAGTAGAAGGTCGAAGAAAATCTTTTTGTCTCCTCACCAACCGAGTTTTTCGCGGTTCTGACGCGGCTTCACGCTTTGGCAAATTCAATTTCGTGAATCTGCTCGGCTACGAGTCGCATCCGTTTTCACGCCGAGATTCCTGTGCGGCGAACATTTATTTATTTACACACACGATGCACATCGACACACAACTTACACAAGTCGAGGAAAACGTATGCCTAACGGCGGTTGTAATCCACCGTAAACAGCAACTTTTGCTCTTCCGCTTTGCTTGTGCCAAAAATCTTTCTGATCGCCGGACGTCGTCGAGCAGCCACGGGCGATTCGTGAAAACATCTTTGACAAAAACTCCGCCTTTGACGACCGGTAAAATGTTCGCCGAGGAAATTCGAAGAGAAAATATTCGTGTACCGGCCAGGATAAACAGCGTACGACAAAGCGCGTCGTTCCATACAAGGAAACATTTTTGCGTCCTCTTGAGCATCCTATCGACCGTCTCCCGTTCCCAAGGAAGCGTGTAAGGGGACTCGAGGGAGAAAATCGAGATATCGTGAGCGATATTCTCCACCGCCGTTCTGATCTTTTAACGAAATTCTGTCGCGGGGCGATGATATCCTCGAGATATAGGCAGTTGGTGTCTTGGTCGAAATACTCTCTGTAATTGTTGGCGTCGGATTACAGTTCATGGCTCTCCTCGCGACTCGCGCGCTCCGATACAAAAGAAAGGAGGTCGTTTACTCCCTATTTCGGCAGTCTATACGTTTGGTCGAGTTTGCTTCGATTATCTGTAGAGCGGTACCATCTAGCTGACGATGAAACAGAGCGATGTGGTCCATCGCGCACGTTCGCATTTTCGTTCTCTCGAACGTGATTTCGACGAGAAACGTCGCGCGATGATGATGTGGAAGAAGCGACGCTTGTCTCGCAAACTTTGCTGTTCCTCTTCCGCATTTTATTTCTCGAGCGAACATTTCAACGAATGGTGAGAAGGATGGTGAGAAGGACGAGCCTGAGTAGACGAGGTACCCACTTCCTGCTCAGAACCGCGTTTGTTTCTCTTCTCTTCAAGCTGATTATACCCGGACTACTTAAATTTAATCCCGGATGGAAGTTCTACTTGAATTAAAGCAAATCCAGTTTCCATTGTGCCTTTGGCCTCGTTATTTTCTCTGAGAAAGAGTTAATTGCCTTAAATTGTTGTGACTGCTTTAGGTAGCCTTTACTTCAACGGAATATTATGTTTTGTCTTCTCTATGTGACGCGAGACAGGTAATTTATTTACTTGTAACGCGCGGAGCACAGCTCCATTCGAAATTCTGTGGAAGTAAATCAACCGTTAAGTAAATATGTCTTTCAAGCTAAACCAACGTCAAAACTACCACGCTCACGTTTAATGGAGCTCTCATCATCCAGTGAGAAGCGGTCATGTTGAGCAGTCATGCACGGTAGTTCGCTTTAATCTCAGATCTTCACTATGAGGAAACAAGAAACGAGCAAACCAAATCAGATAAATGTACCATTCTTCTTCCTCCTTTCTTGCCAACTCATCTTCAGAATAATTCATCTTTCGTATCGTGATCTTCCAAATTGCGATCGTGGTGATCCGCGTCGATGGTTCCGAGGGGAAGTAATCCAGTCCACTTTTTTTACATTGTTTCTATCGACTTGTCAGTAACTCGCAACTGGTTTTACCGACCAGGTCTGATTCACAGCGACGCGACAGTCTATCGACACTGTTGACCATTACTCTTGTCACCGAAAATATCCGGCAGTGTACTCGCTCGATGTCGCGATCGAGAACGCAACTGCGAGGACCACTCGAGGAGGGCGAAACGTACAGATGAGAATTGTGCAAAAAGGTTTCTCGAAGCAATAAAAGAAGAATAACCACTTTGTCGAGTTCTTGTCGTGGACGCTTCCCCGCAGTTTTCCCCTCCCTGCGATCTACCTTTGCTATCGCGAAGGAATACGATTCTTCGAAAGTTCTCCGGGTAATTGGCGCACAAAGAGTCTCATAAAGTCGAAGAGTACTTACAGGAAGACATGCGATAGTAATTTTCTGCTAAGTGTCCGCCTTGATCGACGCCTCGCCTCGTTAACGATCTACATTCTTGAGCGCTCGAAAGCTACGTTTGCGGTCTCAAAGATGCTCGTCACGAAAGATTGTGTGATGAAGACAACATTCAAAGACGCTCAATCTTAATTCGAAAATCGCCCTTTCGAGAAACGAGCGAGGAATGACTCGTTGTAACCGTTTTAAGATGCATTACGATTATTACAAATCTCTTTCACTCTTCGCATAAATCTGCTAAACGTTTAATAAATAGAAATATTTATGGCATCTCTAAGAATAACGTAGCAATTATTACACTTTGCATATTGGTAAATATAAAAGATTAATTTCTATTCGAATGAAGATACTAAGAAAAATATGAAGGAAGATTTTTGATTATGAAACGTACGTGCGAATCCTTAAAACGGAAACATTTCATGTGGTATTTATGTACAAATGTTAATCTTCATCTGTTAATGGGAATTGTTTCTTAGTCTTACATTCTAGAGTGAAATTTCTCTTCTTCTTCCAACATCGCATTCCTCTCTCGTGCGAAAATGCTGCGTAAGTTATAGTTCTACAAAACATTCACGTAACAAAAATTTACACGATGTACCTACGTTGAAACGTACACTGCGTTGTCGACATCAGTAACATTTTATATTCACTTTATTATATTTAATCGCTCACGATACAATCTCGTGTCGGAAGAGGAGCTTTTTATGTGAGCAACGCGAATTTGTTCGCATCACGAAACATTTTGCGAATTCAGAAAGAAGCTCGGATTTTTCAGTGATTTTGTGAGTTAATTTTATAAAACGCTCGGCTATATTCAAACATGTTAATACATCTCTCTTATTTTCATTTTGCAATTCTCGATTATAACAATCTTTTTGAAAAATTTATAAATAATTTATTACAAGCATTTATTTCTCTGAATCGTGATTCTTTATCAAATCGTGATATATTTCTAATATTTAATTATGCAATATGATTAAAGCGGCTATTTCTCTTAAAAAATAATTTATAATAGCGGAAAGAAAAAGAAATTACTGTGAATATGTCACGATATTTTCATAGATTTCATGATCGATCAACTCTTCATTTTAATTGTATTATATATAAATTTAACAAATTTGTATAAACGAGAAAAAAGTTATTATGGTACTCTGTAATCATGATAAGATATTGTTAAAATAGTTAAAAAGGATTCATCATTTTTCTTTTAACCAATGCGCGCATTAATAAGTCTTTTCATTTAATTAATAAGTTACGTCACAAAAGAAAATATTGAAAAGGAGAAGAGATTATTATTTTAAGGAGTATTTTAATCGAAAGTATTTCTAATTACAATGTGCTCTCTTCCACGGTAGGAAATTAAATAAGCTGTACTATCGATTTACTAAATAGCAAAATGACAAAGTTATAAGCAAATACGCCCTTTGATAATGCAAAATGAGGCAAAAATGTTGTAGCGATGAAAATGGAAAAATTTTCCATACGTACAATCTTTATAACTTCTTCGTTTCATATTATTATAAATTTTTCTATGAAAGATTCAAACTTGTCCCGTTTTCTTCCTTCTTTTTCTCAACTTTCCCTCCGCAAACCTTTTCCTCGACAGAAAATATCGCAGAAGTTTCCAATGCATCGTAAAGTATTAACAATAAATAATACTCGCCGAGCGAAGGTAAAACGCCAATTTCCATTACGATAACTCCTTTCTCCATTCCACACGGTTCTCAAATCACCCCGAGATCGGCCAGACAAGAATGCTTCGCGGAGCTTTGAGCTTCTGCTAATAAGTGCTTGTTTCATTGAGCGTTTTATGACTGTGACCCACATTTCCTTCACATGACAATTTCTCAATAATACATATTTCTCTTCGAGAAGACATCTTCAATTTGTAAGATTAATTCAACCATAACTATAAAAGATTGATTAGTTTTATCATCATTAATCATAATGTGTTAGTGAAAATTCAATTGAATAATTAAAATAATATATTAACTGAATGTAAATAATATTCAAAATATGGACACATTGTTATTACATTACATTATGATTTTGAAGTAAATTTAATTTTTTCTCCGAATGTAATACAGGGAGAAATATTACCAAACAGTTTTGCGAGATAGTATTTCGTTTAAATCGATTAGCTTTCGAAACCAGGTTCGACACGTCACATACAGTACATTATGCTTGTAATGTCATGAAATATCTAGAATTAATTGCAACACTTCGCATAGCACGCGCAAATTGTTATACCAGCAAATATTGGTATACCGAATTTCCAGTTATTACTGACTGAAGGATTATTATGATTTTGTTAGCGCCGAATGTCCACTCCGGCTAATTGTTCGCTTTTTCATAAATCATTACCGATAATGATTCTATAGTAATTATTAGAATTATGCCAAGTCGTTTAAACCTGCAAACCATTTAACTCATTAAATCTCGCTGGAAAATATTCCATCCAATGCACCAGACAAAAATGAGTTTCTTTCACCAATTACCGTTCTAAACGTTAAAAAAAAAATCAGAGTGTTGAATCAATGATTTTAAAAATAACTGTATGCATGTTTCACGAGCTTCGACAGCTGATGTCCTCTACATGTGCGTGGGCCACAATCCAAAGAGGTCTACCTAAACTTACTTACGTAAAGTATATATATATTTATATATATGTATATATATATATAAAATACATATATATATGTATATATATATTTTTTATGATTTATTAAGCTACTTAACAACCTACTGCATACTTTTTACGCGCATGTATATACACGAATTTATATAATCTCTAATATATCAACGTGTACGTGATACAATATGCTATAATAATACAATCCGACTGTTCGCGGATGCGTGAAGGCTGCTAGAAAATTAACGAGTTTCAAGATAGGAAGACGGATTTCTTGCGTAATGCGCGATTACCTCTATTATGTTTGTATTCTCTCGTCATCTTTCTTTCTGAATCCGTTCACTTCGAGTGCGAGCGGATGAATAAGATATGTCGCGTTTATATTATAAGTTCGTTAAGCACGCGATGTTAAAGTTCAATGATGGATGCATTCAGCAGCGAGAACGATCGCACAGCAATTGAATGTTATTGACATGTACCCCTAGATTCGACGAATCAGATTCGATAGCAATTCAATTGCTATTCAACTGTTGTCTCCTCTGAATGCACGCGTTGATGATCACAGCGCAATTTAACGCTGCACATGATCCGTCTGTTAAATAATACTGAGCTACCATATTGCGCCAGCATCTATACAGAGTGATGCAAAATTACTATCCGTTACCCCTAATTTCGAATTGATGACTTTCTTTTCACTTCCCCTCCTTTGGATGTCTCTAACCGAAATAAATTTCACCTTTAATTATTTTATCGCCGTTCTTGTCCCAGCAAACATTAACTTATATAACATTAGTGATGCATTTCGATACGAGAATCTCGGAATATCGTCTCGGAATTTCTCGTATCATTAAAAATAACATTTCCAAGATTATCATATATCATTTCTTTTTCTCGTCTCGTCTCGAAAAAATCAGAGAAATATCTGTATAAGAAATAAACATTATCTATGAAAGAATTAAAACCAGATCAGAGACAGTCGTTGATTCCGTCGCATCGGCATAATAAAAAACACGTTTCTACATCAACAGTAACCAAAGTTAATTAAATTTAAACATTAAGAGGTCATCAAATCAAATAATTGATTTTAAAAAATTAATTCTATAATATTAGTTAAGAAAACTAATTAATATATTATAGATTTACAGCTCTTAATAAAAATTAAAATATTTTATTCTTTTGAATGAAAATATAATAAAACGTTATAATTGTGTATTGTAACGTGACGTTTGCATCGTCCGTCGTAAATGAAACGAGATAGTCGATATTCTTGAATGTCTCGCGATAAAATTTGAGAAGCGAGAATATCGGCCCATCCAGACGAGAAAATCGTATCAATCATTTGTTTTTGTCGAGACCAAATCTCGGTATCGGTATATTTTCGTCTCGTCTCGCTCGAATGTATCACTATTAATAACATGTTTGTTATTTATTAATTAATATAATAATTTATTAACATTAACTAATATAATATAATATATTTATTTATTAACTAATAGAATACATTTGTTATTTATAATTTCTCAGTTCAACAATATAACTCTGCTACGTTTTATATAATTGTTATAAGTTACATTCAGACCAACTCAGTAATGTAACTATAACAGTCATGTAGCACGTAATAGTTATATTGTTGAATAGAACATTATAACTAATAGTTATGTTACTGTTAGTTAATGTTTGCTAAGATGTTACCACAATTATCTTGTACATGTTCTAAAATTAAATTATAGACAACAAATTTGTACTATTATACTAAGTGTACTTAATAATTCGAGCGTCGTGTTCCGTTGTCTTGGCTACCAGATTCCTCGGTAATTCGGAGTACTTGTCCTCTGCGAAAACTTAATTGGGCGCCATTTTCAACTCCTTAATGCTCAACAATTAAATATTCCGGTATAATTGAACTAAAGTGAAGTTTTACTTCAAAGTAAGCGAAGAATAAGATCTTGTTAGTTACTCGTGTTCTTGATTCTTCGAAATTAATTCTTCGAGAAAGCTCTTAAGTTTGTATCGCTTATAATTCGACTACTAATTACCCGATCTGTAATTGAATCGTCAACTGTTCCATAATTCAAACGAATGACATTTTTCTCAGCATGTCTCTCAATCCATTTCAAAGTAGTCGCAGTTATGAAATACAATGAGAGATGAAAAATCAGGGACAAATAAAGTTTTGCGAAGCTATGATCTATCTGTTTCATCCGCTTATATATCGCAGTTAGCACGCGCGGCAAACTCTGTACACGTACGTAATACCAGCATTGCGAAAATGAAATTTGCGATGCAATTTCCTAAACGATCAAAGACAACTACGAGCGCTGTCGTGCTCATACGTGTCCTCATATTCTTCATTGATCCTGCGGACGAGACGACGTGACTCCATGCTCGATGTGTAAATCTAGGGATGCAAGAACGGCAGACTTTGGAGCATGTCCAAACTGCATCACATTTGTAAAGATCTAGACCGATGCACTTGCGGCGATTTCACAAATAATAAGAAGAAATGTATGATCCAAATCAAGATAAAAATAAATAAATATAAATAATAATAATATTAATTAAGAAATCAATAACATGTTGATTCTCTCTATTTTTAAATCACACCTTTACGTATAGTGAGACATTTCTTTAATATCGATATTATTCATTCCTTCAAAATCCTATATACTTGTAATTTAGCAGCGCGATATTTAATAAATAATTAGTAAGGTATTAGATAAACAATTAGTAAAAACAAAAAATGTAATTGCGTTAAATTATCGAATTATCGACAAATTTCACATCGTTATATTTTATATATATAACTCTTTCCTCGCAATGAAGTCGTGAGGAATCAATTATTAAAATAATTCTGTTAATCGTGACCCACTCGTGAGCTCTTAAGCCATGAGCTTTTGACCATAAGCGAAACAGCGAGAGTAAACCGAATAAGAAGCAGAGGAAACAACGCGGGAGAAAATCCACGTAAAACGCGAGCTCTGAAATTGCAGTCGGTCACGGAGCACGAAATCAGGACTTACTTACCTAATCCACGTGCTCACGTCCTTCGTTCATTCGTTCGTTCGTTCGTCTGTTCGTTCGTTCGTTCCATTCGTTCGTTCGGTCGTTCGTTCGTTCGTTCGTTCACCTTGCACGCCTGTCCTAATTTTGCACTGCTGTTTGCACTACTAATGAATCACGTTTCTGCCAAAGGCTGAGGTGACTGAAAAATTCAATTACAATGGCGGAGCTACGTTTCCGCCAGGGCGCGAGTGTAATGAAACTATCCCGGACGCGCGGAACGTGTAAAATGACACAGGCAGTGGTGGACGACAAATAAAAACGAAAATCACTGATTTCGGCGAGCAGTCGCAATTATCTCGCGACCTGATTCGTCCCTCGACCTGATAGCGGCCTTCGCCGGCGATATTGTCTGACGATATAATTGCGATCATATGGTGAACATATCTATCAATTGCGACACACTCGTGCTTACAATGCAAAACGGGGCACGATTTCCTTGAAATTCAAATAGTATTACAGAAAATTTAATTGATTAATTAAATTTAGATATTGCAACCCTTTTTGCAGTTTTCTTAAAACTACATATTATGATAAAGAATGCTTGAGACTCATGTAAAAACTCATGTACTCATGTAAAATGAAAACATAATAAAATTTAAAATATATACATGGAAAAAAATATTTGGTTGAATTAACTGGAATTCTGGTGGAAAATGAACACTCCAGAATTTTTGTAAAATCTACTTTCTGATTAAATCTACTAAATGTTGGTTATTTCACACAACTAAAACTTTAATAGATTTAATAAAAAATCTTGTAAATATAACTAGAATTCTGGATCGGTTATTTTCCACCAGAGTTTTAGTTAATTCAACCAAACATTTTGTTCTGTATATAAATATATAAAAATCACACAAAATAACAATCAAATAAAAAGGTGATAATCGCCGATAAATGCCAGAAGAAAATCGTATGGACGTAACGAAAATAGACTGCGCAGTTCCATGAAGTTGTTATTATGGTTTAGAAAGAATATCTTTTTCTTTTTCTTTTTCTCTTTCTCTTTCTCTCTCTCTCTCTCTTTCTCTAAAGTATTAAGTTAAAGAAAGATGTTGATAAGTTCAATTCTTTCCAACGGAGCACAGATGTTAAGATCAGGGAATGCGCAGTCTATATCTATTACGTCTATTGGAAGTTACTTCTAAAATGATAGTTTCAAATAGAGCTTTTCGCCAAATCTTCACTAATCGTCGGAATTATCAAAAAATTCCAAAAACGTTTGTCTCTTTTCCGCATGCGAATTTTTCGTTACCTATTTTTCTTAACGCGGGAATAGAGATAGTAGTGATTCGATTACAGGAAGACGCGTGATTGGGACTTTCTGGCAGCGTTTACGGGGTGAAGAGATCTCGTGGAAGGAACGAAAAGATGCTCCACTCTTCCGACACGTCGTCTATACGTGTTCCAACGACGGCGATGATACGCGATCGATAACGTTTAATATTTATACGATTCCAACGAGTTATATAGACTTTATGTAACTGTACACGATTCCCGTAGCGCGATCTAAATCCACAAAATAACGAAGAAAATGCCTCTGTGCAATAATTGTGCAAAATTGTTCGCTATTTGAATTTCTTTTAACACGAATATAACCTTACCACAAGTTGTGCAACAATCGAGTAATTTAATGTAACGTTAACTATTCAATTGTGTGAATATCAACTCAATTTTGAGTTCGTTCGCGATTCCGAATTATAAACTTCAGTTACACAACTTTTATATAACTTTACAATAGTCTGAACTCTCCGAGCAATCGAGGAGAGCTCAAAACTGGACTGAAATACTTCGTTATACATTTCGATAATACTTACAATTATCATAAATACCAATTGCGCTTACGACTGCGCCAAGATTCTGGTTGACTCTTCTCCTTTTACAAGAATCTACGTTAATAATAATCGAGTGTGTCGATCGTCGGGTATTTCGTGCTTCCGGCTGATCGCACTAACAATAAATCGAGGCGACGCGATCGATCTACGGACTCGCGAGATTCGATTCAACACGCGACTCGCAATCGTGGATTTTGGGATCAAACAAAGTCACGTTTTTCTTCTATAATGTATGTACATACGGCGTTTTATCGGCGTTGCGGCCGACTATCACCGATTACGAGCGGCCTGTTTAACCGCACTCTATAATTAACAATATATATACCTCGTCGTCGTCACTACCATTGTTACCATCATCCTCCTCCTCTTTAATCAGTTCTCCTTTTTCTTCTTCTCCGCCGTTGAGAAAGTCATTACGAGCGCATCAATTATACCGTTGGTTAGGTTAGGTTTCGCGGCTATCGTTTGAGAGAATGGCGGCGGGGTGCGAGCACTGCAAACCGTAAAGAATATGAGAAGCGGAGCATTTCACTGTCCTTTACCCCTTTTATACATGTATATATATGTATATATATCGCGGCATGATCGATATTCATTTATTATAGTAGTAACGGTCGTTGGCGCGCACTTTATCGGCTCGTGTTCCAGCCACGCAGTATCGATTAACTACGGCCACAGACGGGGAATCGGATCGTTCTACGTTTTGCATCTCTCTCCCTTTCTCCTCACGTCACCATTTTCCTGCCACCCTTTCTCGCTTCGACCAATTTTCGATGACACAGACCGCCGTGAAAATGAGCTTTACGTCGCTCGCGTGACAAACACCATTTTGACGTAACGTGTAACGCAGAGATAGGACACCCGTGACGCCTTCCTCTATCCCGCGCGATCCATTCTGATCGCGCATTCGTGCATTCATAACAAATCAGCGCGACACTGACGCGCCTCTGAAATACTCAGCTGCCAAGATAAATCTACCGACCTGATGGTTATCGCGCGAACCATCGATCGAATTCAGGGGAAGCGAAATCGAGAGGAGGGAAAACGTTTATCTAGTCCTCAGAGTGAACATTTGTTATACATATCAGAGTCGAGATTTGTATACAAATACAAATAACTGTATCGTAACTCAATTTTTAGCGTCCATGGAAAAGAGGGAACGATCCATATATCACGAAATTTTGCAGCAATATCGCTGTAAAGTTATAATATTACTGTAATATTATAAGATTATTGCATATTGCTGGAACGTTGCAATGTTGCTGCAATATTGCTGGAATAATTTGTGCTGTATGGGGATGTCTGGTAAAAATGATTTTATCGCTGACGTCAAAAGTAGTCGAAGGGATAGGGCGGTAAACCCACAAGATAATTTTAACCCTCACGTTGCACACGATGGATTATCTCTTTAATATCTCTATCGATGTGGACAACCGTTTAGTACAAAAGTGGAACCGGTCTTTTTTACAGCGATTACAAACAGAAAAGACTTTAGAAATTATGTGTGTCCCATTATTAACCCTAATCGATCAATCTAATGCTTGCATACCGAAATATACAAATTAGACAAATACGAATAATACGAATGATTAACATTCACCACAAATTAATTCCTACAACCATCAGTTGTATAAGTTAAACAGTCGTCATCGAAAATCGGTCGCTATGCGAGCGACTGTCCTCGATTTCCCCGTCAACGACGCGTTCTCTGTAACACGTTACTTGTCCTCTTTGCGATTAACCGATCGCGAGAATGTCAGACACTGGCGATTTTACGGCCGCTTTGTCGACTCACCCGCCATTGTTCATCGCACCACTCTGCTCTCTTCTCACCTCACTGATCACTTCTTCCGTTCTTTTCTTCTCTCTATACAACATGCGGCACTCGGCGCGACACTCGGTGCGACATGCTTCGCCCATCTCGTCGACGGCTGCCCTCGTCTCTCGGTTGTCCTCCGTCCCACGTCGGTGCTCCGTTAATTAATTGCCGAGCCTGGCTACCGTTTCCACATTGGGGGGAAAATCGTCCCCTCGGCGATCGGTAAGAACCGACATGATGATTATCAGAGCTCCTACACCTCCGATCCTTCATCTCCTTATCGTACCATCTCCGTCCTCGTCCTTCGCTCTCCCTCCCCCTGTCCCTCCTCGTCACTTTGTCCCGTCCTGGCGAGCTGTCCTCTCGCTGTCACAGGCGAGTCCCAGCGTGGCTAATCCGGCTCCTTCGATCGACTCTAACCCCCTCCCTCTCGCGTTTCTGCACTAGAGAACATGCGTATCTTGATCTCCTATCTGGCGATCCGTAAACGCGATAGCAACACCAAACCTCATGTTACACCTGTCACAAGCACCGTCATCAACAACACCTCCCGCCGGCCTTCACGCGGTTCGGCGAGTGAAATGTCCTCTATACTTTTCCCCTCTTTGCCCCCCTGCTTCTCCCACGCGAATTGTACAATTAATCAATTAGTGTAATTAATCTCTTTATACACCTATTATGCACATATATGAAATATATTATACCATTACCTTTTATGTGAGCAAATAAATTGATTATTATATCGCCGGCGAGGGCCAGGCGAGAGCGCCCTACCGCCCTCTTCGGCCCTCACCCTCCCTGTCTCGCTTCTTGTCGGCGTATAAACAATGTGTACATACGTACGTATAGGTGTGTACGCATGTATCTTATGTATGGATGTATGTTTGTATGTATATATGTATATTTGCGTGTATACATGTATAGATAGAGTGCGTCCTTTCGTGTATCTACGGAGTTTGTGTCAAACGCGTGCGTGGGTGTGTAAACGTGTGTACGTGTGTGCGCGGTCGCTCGTGTGTGTTTAATCTCCAGCGGCTCTAATTACGTCCTGTGTCTCTTCCACTTCGTCCTCCTACCCCTTTCCCACCCTCCGTTTTCCCCCGGAGTCTCTTCGCTTCTTTCCGTCTCCGGCGGGAAAACTATCCGAAACCGTGTCATCTTTAACTTGCGCTCGGCGTTCTTATCCCCGCCCCGTGCGGCGGGGTAGGTGTATATCCTTCTCGTGTTTCGCGTTTCCCGCCGCGTCATTTCGGCTCCTGTTAACACTCTCTTCCTCTCCTCACGCCACCCCACTTTTCTCCGTGAGAGACGTTGGAACGCTCTCGACGAGACTAGCTATAGTCGATCGCGACGATGTGAGCGCATACATACACGCACACAAAAACATACACTCGTCCAACACAAACAAACACATATACATACACATACACATATAATACACGTCGAAAGCCTTCTTGCGTCCCTCATCTCGTCTGAATGTGTTCCTTTTTCTGTCTTCCTTCCTCCCGTCTTTTCGCGAGTACGTGGTCTGTATTGATCCACGGTTGTACACGCGGTAAAAAGAAGAAATTACACGCAGCGCCGCGATCGATGATGCAACTGCGATCGAGGAGAGGAAGCCGAAGAAGAGATTAATGGTGAATTACGATTCCACGACTGACGTTCGTCGGACGAGCCAGCTTCAACCCCTCGTGCTTTATATATTGTATGAGTAAAATAAATTTCTCTCTCCCCCCCCCCCCCCCTCTTTTCATTTTTATGACAATGGAAGTTCACGCAGGAATAATTAATAAACGGCGCATCATAAATGTTAATTCATATCTTCTTTTTGAGAATTTGCTGCTTTTTGAGAATTCACGCTAATGTTGAGATTAATAATGATTAATTATGTTCATTACGCTTGGTCGATTTGTTTTAACGATGCAAGTTAACAGCTTAATTGAAATAATAGTTGTTATTGAAAGATATCTGTATACAAATTAACAAAAAAATCTTCAAACAAATATTGTATTCACAAATCGATCCCACTAATTTTTATTCCATACGAGTACTATCGCAATTATTTATTCACGACAATTTATCCGGTCAATATATTTCGTGAGTCATCGTCATGTAAACTAATTTCAATGAAATTACATGTAATTACGAAATTTGTCCATGCGCGTGTATCGATAAATGATCAGTGACAGTTACAATAAAACCCGAGAAAAGAGCAATGAAAATTTTCGATCGGAAACCTTTCAGGCACGTAGAGCGAGCTGGCTCGTGTCTGAAACAGCTTTTTGGCACGCTTAGCACATCCCTATCATCATTATCCATTCTATTCATCCACCACCCCATTGACCACCCTTTATTCCACCGACGCGACGCTACTTTACCCCGTCGTCGTTTCCCTTACAAGACGATTAAATAGATTAGACTGCGACCGCGTCTAAAATTGGCAGTTGTTTGCAAGGTTGTTGCTCGATATTCACGCTTGTTCCTCGCGCGATTTCTCTTCCGGCCTCCAACATCCTTCCCCAACTCCTTAGTCACGATTTTTGAATGGCGCGCGTTACACGGCAAAGGAGCGCCCAGGACACGAGATCGCTCTATTCAGAGATCGCTATTAATCAATAGCATTAATAATGGGACAAGCTGGTGAGTGGACGCTTCGTGCAAATTATTTTGCCAATCAATTATTCCTGGTAGTCATGTCGCTCTCGTCAGGCGCTTGAATGCTGTCCGGACCACTCGATACGTCAGAATAATCGATCAATTGGATAATTTGCTTCGATAATTGGCCGCTCATGTAAATTACTCGAATGTCGAATCATTCTCGCGTCGATAACGGCACATCGGTATCGAGTGGCGATCGAAAGAAAAATACCAATTTGTCGAAAAATCCGATCGATAGATCAGCAGATTTATCAGATTTTATAAATTTCCGATTATTATTTATCTGATAAAAATTTAACAGGTGCATATTCTTGAGAACGTTAGATTTGAATGCAGATAGAAAAAAAAAATCTGATAGCAAAAACCTGACGAGAAGAGATGGGGACATGTTTAGATTCTCTTAAAGTTATTTCCCTTCGCCGTGTCAACACGAATACGCGCGTGAAAAAGGTCTCTCGCGCCATGTCCCGCGGTATACCGAAAAAATGGACGCGCGTATATCTCCCCCCAAAAAAACACGTGTAAATATATAAATATGCCGCCGTACGGGGGTTGACGTTGGTGCTGGTACATGTATGTAGGTAATATGTATAATGCCAAACGTGTGCAATGTATACGTATGTATAGTGTAAATGCGTGGTGTACCTCAATGTGTGTAACGCATCCTCCTCGCGCTGTAAACGTCTTCTTATATAAAATCGGCAGTTCGGGCAGTTCGACGTCTCGCCGCACGACTCTAGCCTTACGTATGAAACCAGATTTACAAAAATACGGTGCGCGTGTTTTTCGCGTATTTGGCACTTTTTCACCTCTCTCTCGCTCAACCTCTCGTTCTACCTTGCTCGCTTTGTCCTGTCACTCTCTCCCGTTCTCTCCCTCTCGTTCCCTTTCACGCTCTGTTTCGATTTCTCCTACATACATACAGACACACGCGTACAGATGCACGCTCTCTCTTTCTATCTCCCTATCTCATTCTGTCACGAAAGCTCGCTTACTCTCGTATATACCATGCAGTCGCACGCCCTTATCTCCATCCCGAAGGGTAGTCGGACTAAAGTTCAACCGATTCACCCTCTTCGAGGAGGGAAAAGGGTAATTCCGTTTCCGCGGATTTACCCTCGGAAGAGCCACTCGTTCGTGACCTGCTTGTCCCATCGCATCCCCCTCACTTGCATATCCATCCTTGGAGTCATCCGGAACCGCGTGTCTTTGGCACTGGCGATCGAGAGAGGGTTCCTCTTCCACGTCGACGCGAAAATCGGCAGTTTCGATGATGGGCGGCCGCGAGGAACGGCAAGGACAGCGACGACGACAACGGCAACGACAATGATGACAACAACAGCCGCGGTGGCGACGGCGGCGACGGCGGCGACAGCGACGGCGACGACGACGACGTCGGCGACAGCGACGGCGACGGCAACGGCGACAACGACGGCGATGGCAATGACAACGACGGCGACGAAGACGACGTGGATGACGCTGTCGGCGACGCCAACGATGATTCAGCCGCCGTTGTGGACGCGGCACCGCGCCGCGCGAGATCGTCGACTAGTCCTCCTCGGGGCCCATATTCATCAGCATCATCTTCTTCTTGGCGATCTTGCTGTACTTGATGTCGATCGGCTTCGTGGTGTCGTACAAGCTCGGCGCCTCAAAGATAATAAACGCCGTGCCGAGTACGCAGGTCAGCGTGAAGATCCAAAGAAAGATCCGGTCGAGCACCATCGCGACGTACTTCCAGTCCTCCTCCACCTGCGAATTAGAAGGAAATGTGTGTCGCGATTAGTCGGTCATTTCCTAACGTAGCGGTCGATACATCGTATCGTATAAAAAACATACGGAAAGAATGCTTCTGTTGAAGTATCTGAAAATTTAACTAGATGTAGATTTGAAAATACTTTTCTTTTAACCATCAAAATGATTATGAAGGACTCGAACTATCTACTCATACAGGGTTTCCAACATTGTCAGCAAAGAGTTAAGCGTTCTATATAATTATTTTGATAATCTAACAAAATTATTTTAAGATCTGTATTTGTTACGTGCCACGTCACTTTTGTCGCGACCATAGACATATAAGATAGACCCAGCATCCGTATACTTTTCTATAGTATATGCTGTCTCTCGTACCGTTCTGCCAAACCCAGCATATACTGTAGATGCTGGGTCTATCTTACATGTCTATGGTCGCGACACTTTCAACATAAAGTTTTTCTATTGTCTAGACATTCCTAATAAACCTTGATCCTGCTATTTACTCCACTTGATTTCACTTATCATTTTTTGTCCACCCTTAAAACTTTCTTCGAATATTCGTTCTTACTAATATTTTATGACTCATCTGCAAACGAATTCTTGAATCAAGACTATCACCTTAATCCCCACCACGCACGTTTTTGATATTAAAACATTATTGGTTATTATTCAACGAAAACTCCACCTCCTTTATCGTAGTGAAGATCCCTCTAATTCTGACTAAGTTAGTCTATTCTCGTTAGCTGCTAGTAATACACCTTTGACTTAGTTTATAAGTTTGCCTGTATCGTGTTGAATAAAGTTTGGTCAGAAGACAATGTTTGACTCTATTTCATTATCTTATATATTACGTGCAACGTGCACGTAACATATTTAGCTAAATTTTTAGATAGTACACAGTAAAATTATTCCTTGTATATACATATCTTTGTGGCAGTTACTTATTTTTAACTATTCAACCGTACGATATTTCCTTGGTTTTAAAAGTTGATATCGAATAATGCACTTTCCGCTCCAATGGTTTCGATTTCCTATGGCACACATCGAAAGAAACGCATGGAAACTTATACTGTACAAAAGTCACATACGGATCTCATAAAGACAAAAGAATCTTCTGGATCGTGGAAGTCCCTGGCGCATATTTAGTATCAACAACTTGGGTATATCTGTTACCCGACTTACAGTACTATAAAGATGCGTTTCTGTCTCGCGTGATCTGCTGAAACACTCTCACGCGCAGATCCGGCAACATGCGAAGGAAAAGACGATCGATCCCGCACGCTAAGAGGATGTATTGACTCCCTTAGACTCCCTTTGCGACAAGAGGGGAGCCGGAGACGATAAAACAGTCACCCAATACTTTTATGATACTTCCATGAGGACAATGCACCGTGCCGTTATATAGAACTCGCTACCTACTTGTATCACTATTTCCTCCCCTCGTATTTCTTTCCCTTTCTGCCTGTCGCGAGATCTGACGGAGAAACATCGCTCGCCTTGAGAGCACTTTCAACGCATGATCACGCTCTGTAGGGTCGGCATCCGTTTAACCGCCGATGCTGAATAAATCATTAGTGAGCCGTGAAAGAATGACTACACTTCTAGGCGACATCGGAATATAATTAAGGGCAATAAAAAGTTAATGTCGACAAATCTTTAATTATACAAAAAATTGAAAATATATTATAATATTATACACTAAAAAAATTTACTAAATCTTAATACATATTTTTCCGAATAGTACTAAGTAAACATTTACTTATAATAAATAAATATTTACTCAATAAAAAAAAATAGTTAAATCAAATTAATCATTTTTGTATCAAATATGTTTACATTTAGTAAGTATTTACTTAAAACTATTCAAACAAATATTTATTAAAATTAGTATTTTTTTCAATGTAGTTAATTAAAAGGGCTAATATGAAATTAATTAGTACAAATAAATTAATATTTAATAAAAAATAAAATTCTTAACACCAGCCTCTGTACAATAATATTCAACGTTTAATTATTTTTCAAGTTTTTTTCTATCACGATCGGATTATTCAAGACTCTTTAGAATAAAACTGTCTCTACCATTCCGCGTTTTTCATTTTATTCGTATAAAAAAAAAAACCACCTCTTTTGCGATCACATTCGATTTCACGCAGCAGTATGGAACGATATTATGTGATTTTATCGAATCGAGCCAAAACTTGGCTACAACGGGATTGGCTGTTCATCTTCGAGAGATATATATATATATATATATGTGTGTGTAAATGCATTTGCATGCTCTACATATATACGTATGCATATAGTATATACTTAGGGACACACCTATATAACGTACATATGCTATTACATGTTAACATACGTGGCATATAATGCGCATATTACTGTAAGCACCCATACGCATTATTCTATATAGGGCATTCTTAAAATAACGTATCTCACAACTCCTTTACAACGTATAAGAAGTAAGGGTATAAGAGAAATATTTTTCGGGATAATATGCGTTACTCTAAAAAAACGTGATACGCATGAAAACACGTTTGCATTTTGCAAAAAGGTTATATGGATATTTTTAAAGCGGAAATCAAATAAAATAAGAATTTTAAAACAAAATCAAATAAAATAAGAATTTTTCTATAAAACTTAAATGAATTTTAACGAGTTAGATTTAATTAAAAATTTCTTCTACATCGAATCTTAATATTGCAAAATGACATTTTCTAGACGTTCCGCATTATGTACGCTCGTAAACGACATTTGCTGCAAAATTTGGCAATGAGTGGTATTCTGCCGCAATGCGTTCACTAGCGTATACTTTACTCGTATAAGTTACGCACGCGATATTGGAAATGATTTTTAAGTGAAGCTTCATTGAGCTTGGATTATCGCGGTACTAGGATATCCAAAGATCTATCTTGGCAAACTACGTATCCGGAAATCAAGCCATATCCGGAACCACAAAGTTCCAATTTAGGTAAACGACACGATAAATAGAGTGCTCTGAAACTTGCGGAAACTGGACACATAATCATTTCTCGTAAAGTTCGGAATCAACTTTCATTAGAGAAAATGTCGAGAAATGTTGCTGTTTCTCTGATTAAAAAGTACAAGGTTTCTTTCGGAATTTCATGAATCACGAGTCGTATATTTCGTCGAGGCTTTCATTCCAAACATTTCAAATGCATTTTGTTTTATAAAGTGGGTTATGCGATGGTCAATATGAATGTGAAGATATGTCATTTTTATTGCACGCTTAGAAAACCGTACGGTGAATGCGAGCGAAAATAAAGTATAAAAAGGCCGAAAAGGAGAACGCTCCATTTTGTTTAATCTCAACCTTCTTTAGTATTTCCAACGTTATTTCATGCCTGCTGCTACGGATTATGTCTATCGCCAAAATCCGGCAGAGTTGACGCTTCCTCGATTTTACGAAGGAGATTTCCAAATCTCTGGAGTATACGCGTTTGAGTCGGGTCGCGATACGTTCAACGCTATAAAATCCGAAATACTGCAAGAAACCAATTCACGATCCACCTAAAATTCGAGAATCTGGGTCGGGTTCTACAAATCGTACGTATAGAATAATTTGGACAGTCACAGACGGGCGACGTGCGACGTTAACAAGTATCCTCCCAAAGAAAAAATAATTTATTTAACTCTAATGATATGTATCATATTCGTATAA